>NC_068987.1:25713910-25717848 GCF_001194135.2 Octopus bimaculoides | reverse complement strand
AATAAGGATTGAACATAATGAGCTGTAGTTTCGTTCAGTTGGTTGATTGTGTTCATCAGCTGGTTGGGAAAATAATCCGCTGACGAGTACGAACAACCGATCGAAAGTGAACAGTGGTCTGCAATGTGTAAGCTGTTTCACTTTGCATAAATCAACACACACACACACACACGCACACACACACACACACACACATACACACACACACACATACAACTTATGCATTATAATACGGTATGTCAAATATCACACAACAGAAATTGTTGACTTTTTAAAATTATCTCCGGTTCTCGAGGATGAATTATAATTACCAAAACAGCAATGTAATGCGATGCAATGCAAAACATACATACATACATACATACATAACAGGCCGGATATTGTTCGTTGGGACAGAGGGGCAAAGGTATGTACCATCATAGAGGTCAGCCGCTCTGCAGATATAAATATCTCTTTGAAAATCAAAGAAAAAAAGGATATCTACGGACAACTGTTTCGAAACCTCCAGCTTCCATATCTAGACTATGAATTTATATACATACCAGTAATAACCGGAGCGCTAGGTTTTGTTAGTAAATGCTTAAAGGAGAATCTGAATAAACTGGGATTTTCAGAAAGAGAAATCGACCGGCTAAATTGTACATTACAAGTGCAATCTGTGAGTGGAACAGTAAAAATATGCAAGACTTTTCTCAAGTTCTAAATGTGAATTTGTCTGTGTTAACTACGTCCCAAAGATCTTTGTTGGAAATCGGCTCCCTCCTCAGTGGAAGGTTTACAATAGTTTAAAAATAGAAGATACATACATACATACATACATACATACATACAAGCATATATAACGGCTGCAACTTGAACTTTCCATTGAGTGTTTTGCGTTTTTTCAAAGACAGCCTGCCATAGAATGCAGCAGATAATAAAGATATTAAAAATGGAGCTATGCTTGTATCTGATGCTTCTTTAAGTGAGGTGTGGCCTTGCACTGGGGCAATCCGACTCTGAATAACGCATGTATTTGTCAAAAAAGGAGAATTAACCTACATCATTAGATGCAAACGAAGTCGCAGGTTTTCCTTCTTTGTCTAGAGTATCTGTCACTTGCAGTAGTTGGGTGATCGTTGACTCTGCTGAGTTCATCCACCATTTGGCTGGATCTGTATTTCGTCCTGTAAAGCCATCCGTTTTACCAAGTAAGTTCGGTATGATTACCGATTTAGTCGCCGATTATACGATAGATTGTACTAGGTTACACGTTACCAGTACCATTTAAGAATAACTACACACACGTGTGTATGCGTGCGAGGTCATTCTCAATGGTGTGTGTGTGTGTCTGTATGTGTGTGTGTAACTTAACGTTTCCTAAAACAGAGTATTAAATAAGTTATCAATCCTTATCAGGAAAAACACATTTGAAGGAAAGTGACAAATAGAGAGAATGAGCAGGAGAGAGGGTGAAAGAGAGAGAGAGAGAGAGAGAGAGAGAGAGAGAGAGAGAGGTGAATAAGAGGTGAAGAAAGAGGGAAGAGATAATGACTTAAAATGTTCTTAAAATGGGACTGTAAGCTTGATATTGATGACAAAAGATAAGAGCATTTATGGTGAGGGTGAGCTAAAGAATACGCGGTTAGGAGCTTAAAGAAACATTAACTCCCCTTCTCAACCGTCATCCACCAATTTTTCCCAAAATATCTGATGTAAAACATCTTACACAACAATTGGTTTCTCCAGCCCGGTTACATTTTAAATATATAAAACATTTCGATTGGTTGAAACGACTAATAGGTTTTATCTACTCTTCTCAAAATATTTTGATAGAGAAATAGAAGAAATCATACAAGAATAATATTGATTATTTAAAAAAATAAACCCGTTTAAACTAGTAAAGGTAAATACAGAGTGTATATATTCTTTTCTACTCTAGGCACAAGGCCCAAAGTTTTTAGGGAGGGGGCCAGTCGATTAGATCTACCCCAGTACACAACTGGTACTTAATTTATCGACCCCGAAAGGATGAAAGGCAAAGTCGATCTCGGCAGAATTTGAACTCAGAACGTAAAGACAGACGAAATACCGCTAAGCATTTCGACCGGGTGCTAACGTTTCTGCTAGCTCGCTACCTTATCGAGTGTATATATTAAAAGGACTATGATTATATATATATAGCTCTGTATTCTAGCATGATAATAAATATTATCGACAGTGAATAATTGTAGTAACGAGTTAAATTTGTAGAAATATAAATATTGAAAGAATTCCATCATGGAAAAGCCACTTTATCCAGTTTAGTCATCTAAACATATACAAAAATTGTTTGAATTTGCCTTTGACTTATTTCTTAAGATATCAAAATATTCACCGTTCAAATACAACATGATCACTGACATTGTTCCGCAGCAGCTGGAAATGTGTCAGTGATGAGGTCGCAGAGATGTGACGAAAATTTTAACACCACAGGGAATAAATAGTAAAAGGAATATAGCATCATTTTTTAAAGCGTTTTCTTCTGATAGCTAAAATGATTCATTCATTATGTAATTGCTTGAGGTTTAACACATGGTCTCGGCTCAAATTACTTGGCAGACAAGTATTTTTTCATAAAGATAATGAATTCTGTCTCACATGCGACGAAATAATGTCCGTTTCATGAGTGAATTAATGCTTCTTGTAATATCGTTTTCTGGCAGTAAATTGACAAATTTGTTTGAGCAACGGACTGTTACCTTGTTGTGTTTAGTTACATCCCTTTATGTCTTGAGTTCAAATGCTCCAGAGGTAAATTTTATCGACCATCCTTTCAGAGTCGATAAAATAAAATGTCAGTTTAATATTGGGTTCTATAAAATTCATAATAATCTCTACTCAAATTTATAATTTTGTGTTTATACTAGTTATTAATATCTTTTTCATATTGAGACAACAAAACTTGGACTCAACTTTAATTTTTATCTTAGTTTTTGTAATAATTCAAGGCTAACATAGCTTGTACTTAGATTTAATAGCAGTTTCCTGTCACGAAGTTTTGAATTACAAGAAAATATAATTAAATATGGCGCTCATCTTTACATGCGTACATACATAAATACACACACACACATATTTACATACACACATGTATACACACATACGTACACGGGTTTATTCTCCGATGCTCTTCATTGCTCCTCGTTTGTATGTGTCAGCTTCAGGCTTTAAGCTTCGCTCCCCAGGCTAACATTTTCACGCTGCCATGCGTATATTGCTTGTCGCTGTTGTTGTTTAGCTTGAGGGCAGCCGTGATGTAGCAGACGTACAACCCTCAAAGGCATTCTAACCGTGACCTTCATGTCCTTTATTTATTTATTAATTTTTTTTTTGTATATGTATTACTGCATTTTCAAGTGTATCTTTGTAGTTTTAAAACAATGGTGTGTGATCCGAAGAAGATTAAGCTGCTTCTTTTGGTAGGCCTTACGATCCTGTAAAATCTCTCTCTCTCTCTCTCTCTCTCTCTCTCTCTCTCTCTCTCACACACACACACACACACACACACACTCCCTCTCATTGACGCAAGAAGCTTCTTTCATTATTTCGTTTCCTTAAGTTTTGTGATGGTCGTGGTGGGGGGGATCTGAGTGACTGACATCTTTCTCTCTCTCTCCTTTTTTTCTCCCTTTCTCTCTTTACCTTCCTTTATTTCTCTTTCACTTCTTTCTTCTCTTTGCCCTTCTATTTTCCTTTCGTTCTTCACACGACCAACATATATGTTTTTGCTCCCCTTCAGCATAGTCTGCAGTGATCACGGCTCTGAGAACTTCCTTTTAACAGGAGATAACATATTACATAGAAAAGACAGCGATATTTCTGAGAAATTTCTAGAGCAATTTGCCGACGTCCTTGCAACTCAATAGCATCATGTCAACCTACAAAATCCGACCAACCCATACACCCTTCCTTTAGGA
>NC_068987.1:25708079-25710801 GCF_001194135.2 Octopus bimaculoides | reverse complement strand
ACACATATTCACGCACACAAACGCATATGTATATAAACATACATATATCTGTCTATCTACTTTTATATGCATATCTGTATTATTGTCTGTCTGTCTGTCTGCATATGAATGTGTGTGTTTGTGTGTGTGTGTGGTGTGTGTGTGGTGTGTGTGTGGTGTGTGTACTTGGTTGTCTTTCTATGACCACAGATATCTGTTGATAAATGATCAATGATGGATAGACAGAAGAGTCGTAGGGAGAGTGATGAGAGAGAGAGAGAGAGAGAGACAGTGAGCGAGAGAGAGAGACAGTGAGCGAGAGAGAGAGACAGTGAGCGAGAGAGAAAGAGGGAGAGACAGATAGTGGGAGTCGGAGTAGTGCATTGATATATCCCTAAAAGAATCTGCAAACTGAATTTGTGAAAAAAATGAAACATCTTCCATTCATATATCGTTAAGTATGGTGATGTCTGTGCTGCGTTGATGAAATTACAAGACAAAAGAAGCCTGGAATAATCTCCTGTACTTTTGGGAATAATTAAAATAATATTTGACATCGACTAATACTGTTTTTGCTATCGCATAATTCTAATTAACTTTAATACATACAGTATTAATTACGTTAGTATTAACCACACTGTACTTTTTCAATGAATGTGTGTTTTTAAAAGTGCGGACAGTCATAAGAAAGTTCTCCATAAGATACTCTCTAGAAACTAGTACCGCAAAATTAATATCAAATTTACTCTTTTCTGTCCTATACGGGCCGGAATAAAAAGCCCATCAATCAATGTTATATTGTCCTTAGAAAAGTTCTTTGTGGAACTCGCATCAAACCTTTGCATTAATGAATAGGTTTCCGTTAAGTTCTCAGATATTATAAGAGAAGGAGATAAGAGACAACAATAAATCTATGGGAGGAGTTACATTAGTTTTATCAGGAGGCTTCAGAAACATTATCAGTCATTCAGAGAGAAACAAGATCTGATGAGATAAAAGCATACACTAAGATCTGATGAGATAAAAGCGTACACTAAGTCTACACACCAATGGAATAAAGTACAGAAATTTTCCTTCAATACTAACAAGCGAGCTTTGTTACATGGGGACCTATGTGCAGAACAGTTTTCAACCTGGCTCCTCTAATTAGGAAATAGGAAAGTACCATTTGATGAGAATGGTGAAATCCATTTGGTTCATATTAATATTATGGGGAACGCCCCAGCTGAATTGAAGAACAAAGTATTTCCAGATTTAAGTAATAATTATAATTCATATAAATGGTTGCGTGAAAGGGAAATTTTTGCTCCAAAAAAAGGAGATAGTAGTAAGAATTAACCATGAATTAATTAATAAGATTTCAACAGTCATTAAAGAGTACAAATCAGGTTCAGTCCATAATAAAAATCAAACTATCCATTACCCATCAGAGTTCCTTAATTCTCTTGAACCACCTGGAACTCCACCACATAAACTTTTTCTGAAGGTAGGAGTCCTAATAATGCTTCTAAGAAATTTAGATCCTTCTAAATTATGCAACGGGACAAAGTTGATTGTGAAGACATTATCACCTAATGTGATAGAAGCTGCCATCATCACTGGATGTGCCTCGGGGGAAGAGGTTTTCATTCCAAGAATTCCAATCAAACCAGCGGACATGCCATTTGAGTTCAAACGAACACAATTTCCAGTGCAACTTTGCTTCGCAATGTCTATTAATAAAACTCAAGGTCAGACTTTGAAATCTACTGACTTGTACTTAATTGAGCCTTGCGTTTCTCATGGTCAACTTTATGTTGCTTGATTCAGGGTTGGTAGTTTGCAAGACTTATTTGTCTACGCTCCAAACCAGAAAACAAAGAATATTGTTTACCCAGAAACTCTTACGTAATTTCCTTCAACATATGTGATAAAATTTATCTCCCTTCATAAAAGTGGCAAATTTTGTATTTTCGCTTATTATTATTATTATTATTATTATTATTATTATTATTATTATTATTATTATTATTATTATTATTTGTATTATGAATTCAGAATTGGTCAAGCACAAGATTTGGAGCCCATGGAACATATACACAGAAATAATATTTGGTATTTGGAAGCTGTGCACAGTATCTAGTACCAGACCCAAGGTAATACAAATTAAACGACAACATTGCTGGGTTAATATATATATATATATATATATATATATATATATATATATATATATATATATATATATACACACATACAATAGACGTTATAAATTCCTTCTTTACAAATTCTAAACCCACGGAATCATTAGATTCCTACATAGCTTAATACAGAAATGAATGCAGAAGTGAAAACAGTTCAACACAAAGGTTTTTTTTTTCAGTTTAAACAATGGTACTTGCGGTAGCATCATAATCATCGCAGTCATCATCAACAATATTAATAATGGTACTTATGATGATGATGGTGGTGGTGATTATGATGATGTGGAGGAGGGATTTTTTAAAATTTACCAAGAGAGTAACAACGATAGAATTTACCATACAATAGAATACAACACAATATCAATAGAATGAGATAACGATCATAGAAAGGACAGATAGATAGATAGATAGATAGATAGATAGATAGATAGATAGATAGATAGATAGATAAATAGATAGATAGATAGATAGATAGATAGATAAATAGATATATAGATAGATAGATAGATAGATAGATAGATAGATAGATAGGAAAATAGACAGATATAGATAGATAGCTG
>NC_068987.1:25706255-25708069 GCF_001194135.2 Octopus bimaculoides | reverse complement strand
ACACACACACACACACACACACACACACACACACACACACACACACAAAATAGGGGAACACTCTCCGGCATGCTATTGTTGTTTGATATAGAAAAGGAAAATTATGTAGTTATAGGTGCCTAGTAGATGCAAATATTTATTTTAAAATCCCTTGGAGAAAGAATATTTACGCACAGCTGTTTCGAAGCCTACAGCTTCATTATGCAAATAACTATTGTTGCACTTGGCTATGTTAATGAATCTCTAAGTTGTAATCTCGAGAAACCGAGATTTCTGCCAAAGAAAGCGACTTGCATTATCACGCTCCTCGTTAATATAATCAATCTATAAGCTGATGTATATTCAAGACTTTTCGAAGGTTCATTATGTAACATTTCATCGTTGCTTTGTTGCTATTATCCAAATTTCAGCGACGAAGCTTCCTTTCTTCGTTAGAAGCGAATTCCTTCTTTATAGAAAGAATTTGAATAATGAAAAATAAGAAGATAGCATACAAGCTTACGTAGGTACGTACATTCCGAAATAATCTTAATTTCTAAAAATAAGCACGGAATTTCACATTTCTCAGGAAGAAACATTAAATTGATCGTGAGCGTAAATGACTGTTTCATACTTTATCGACTCCCCGGAAGGATGAGAGGAAATATCAATGAAGGAAAGAAAAAAAGAAATTAAAAATGAATGTTGAAAAATGGAGGGGCGATGGGTGGCAAAATCGGATGAAATATTTGGTTATGTTGCATAACGTCATGAGTTTAAGTTTAGTGGGAACTTTCACACGCCTAGAATCGATTAAACGATGTACCAATTTTCATTCATTTATTAATTCCGTCTTTCTTTCTTTCTTTTACATAGAAGAAGGAAGAAAAGCGTCCATGACTCTTATATACTTTTAGGGCTCCAGGAATTATAGGAGGAATGGAGGATGTTATCCTTTCATCCGAGATATGGTCGAAACTCAAGAAAAGAACGGATTCCGGTAAAGGAACTCGTGGACCAGGCAGTTGAGGTGTTAAACAGGCCGACGGATTAAGTTTAACCGTCAAGAACTCAGAACATAGAGAGCTGAGCCAAATACCGTTCTAAAGATGTTCTAAAAGATGTTCTAAAAATTCCTCCAGTCTACAGATCCCAATGGTACTTTAATTCATAGCCAGAATAAAAAAAAAACGCCCTAAACGAAACAAACACAGCAATCTCGCAAGACGCGATAGCATGTGCCATTTTCCACTAATTGTGTACAGGGGTTGTGCAGACACGATCAGGCATAGACACACTCTCGGCCCTAGTATACTTGACTCAATATAACATAGAAGTCGTGGTAGCTTCTTTGACAGATGACTTTATTAGCATTTAGCTGCCATTAATTTTCATCTCAGTATACTGGTTGGTTAGTCAACGTTACTCCTTAAGGAGCACAGAACCAGTTTCTCGGTTTCACTATAGTCTATTGACTGATTTTTATTCTCGCTAGACCACTGGTGGTAAATAAAATTTCAAAAATTTTTTTTGCTACCCTATAATTTATTAATAATGATAAATTTTTTTGGCTAATTTCTGAAAGAAAATCGGCATTTTTTGTATTTGCTGCCGATTAGGTAAACCGCAAATGCGCGGTAAATTTGGAAAATTAAACATATGATGATAGTTCGACCATTGTAAGGTATATTTTTATCTTACTAAAATGACTTGAAACCATGGTACAGAATATAGATTGGTAAATGTTTTTATTTTTCATTCCCTTTCGAAATTATCCCTATTTTTGTGGTATGTAGTCTTTTGCTGCTCTTTCTAGCGGGTCAGATGTCCTATTA
>NC_068987.1:25702620-25703903 GCF_001194135.2 Octopus bimaculoides | reverse complement strand
TGTGTGTGTGTGTGTGTGTGTATCTTTTGTCCTTTACTTGTTTTAGTCAGTCATTATACTATGGCCATGCTGGTGCAACGCCTTGAGGAACTTTTAGTTGAATGTATCGACCGCAGTACTTACATTTTGATAAGCCTAGTACTTATCCTATCGTTCACTTTTGTCGAACCGATAAGTTACGGGGACATAAACACACCTACGTTGTCAAGCAGTACTAGGACACACACACACACACACACACACACACATAGAGATATCTACGATGGGCTTCTTTCAAATCCACTCACAAGGATTTGGTCGGCCCGTGGCTACAGTAGATGGCACATGCACAAAGTACTACGCAGTGAGACTGAACCCGGAACCATGTGGCTGAGAAGCAAGTTTCTTACCACACAGCATGCCTGTACCTATTACTGCATTTAACTTTATAATTTCATCATTCTTTACAAATAAATAAATAATAAAAAGCTGTGGGTTATTTCGCCTCACATCAACCCCGATCGATAAAATTTCTCAACAAAGGCATTCCAGCTATAATTAATCACCTGGGATTTTCTTTCAGAAATATTAAATTCTGGGACTCCAGAATCGAACGTGTCCTCATTATAAAGACAGCGGGTGTTTTTTTTTGAGGGAGACTGTGAAGGTATTACAACGTAGGATACCGAGTAGTATTTGAGATCGCTGTTAGATATTCTGTTTAACTGAGTAGCTACTTCAACGAACGCAACAATATGGTGAAGTGACAATAAGTGGTGAGCAGCACATCCTAACTATTAATACTTCCGACAACAGCAATTAGGAAATGCCGACGTTCAGAGAGAGAGAGAGGGAATGAGAGAGAGACAGAGAGAGAGAGAGAGAGAGAGAGCGGGGGGGGGAGACAGTGATGAGGGAGAGGAAAGAGAGATGTCAGCAAAAAAGAATGCTTTGGAGCTGTTCGGTTCATGTCAAGTGTTTGTTGGGAAGGTTACATTAAGTGTATCTAATTCTAGGTTAGATTTCATCAATTCATACTGGACAAATACAATGGCATTAATAGTTTCTGTGTGAGTGTGTGTGTGTGTGTACCTACACATATACGCACACAGATAGATAGGATAGATATATATATAAAAGCGCATTTGCTTCCCAACCACTCGGAATCACATGGTTCTTGGTTCAGTCCTACTATGTGGCAACTTGGGCAACTGTCTTCTACTATAGCCTGGGGCTAACCAGAGACTTGTGAGTGGATTTGGTATTATATATACAAGTATCTATATATATATATATATATATAT
>NC_068987.1:25701011-25701909 GCF_001194135.2 Octopus bimaculoides | reverse complement strand
TCCAGCATGGCCGCAGTCAAATGACTGAAACAAATAAAAGAGTAAAAGAAAGACATACAACCCCCCACCATATATATATATATATATATATATATATATAATACAAAGAATATATATATATGTATACACACATATATGTACATACTTACATCTACATGTGTATATATATGCATATCATGGTACAGGACGTTAGAACAATGAACTACAGACAACGGAACGAACACATAGGAAAACGGAAAGCCACTTGGAATATTCCTTCATCAGCTGTCTCTATTCTAACTTGACGTTTCGATGAAGGCGATGGTCACAGACACGAATCACCTGCAAGCAGACGACTTGATTCACGTGGACAGATGACCCACAATCATCCGAGAAATTGTTGTACGACTGGACAATGCCTTGCCCAATTGTCGCCAATGCATTGCATAAGATGGTGAAAGACTTTGGGGAATAGAAAGTGTGTTGACAGTCGATTCAAAGGCGAGGGTTGAGTGAAAGTCTGCACTGATTTGTTAACTGTGATCTGTTAACTGTGTATGAAACAAGGCCATTTATATATGATCCAGAAACGGAGGCTCAGTCTCTATAATGGTGTAGCGTCTGTTCTCCAGGCTCTACGAGTTGAGGTTGAGCACAGAAAGTCAATGTAACTGTCCTTTTTGTTAATGGTAAAGACACCAATCTCCTTGATTCTAATGAGTTGCACATCGATTTACGTCTACGAAACTTTAAGTAACGTAGGGTTGCGTCGATCTATTTAGAAACAAAGTGGTGCAACCCCACGCTACAAGAAGTTTCATTGACATAAATCGATATCGAACTCACTGGATAAATATAATAAGTTCAATTCAAATACATACATACACACATGCGCAATATATATATATATATATATATA
>NC_068987.1:25691475-25696874 GCF_001194135.2 Octopus bimaculoides | reverse complement strand
GAAAGTACATAGGATATAATTTTAGATGTGTAAAAAGAACTCTCAAAACAGCTCCAAACATTGGGAATGGTTTAGGTTATGGGTGAGCTCAAAGAGGAAATAACTCGGGGAGATTAACATCAACGGAAGAACGTTTAAAAGAAATTAATCTTGATCATACCTTGTCTCATATCGTGTGTGTGTTCCGTTTGCCGTCTGACTATAAAACGTGTAGTTGTTGTTATGGTGACAACGGTAGCCAAACTGATGATAATGGTGATGGTGGTGATTGTGGTTGTGGTGGTGGTGATGATGATAAGGATGATGAAAGTAACTAGTGGAAAGCGTAGAGATTCTTTGAACGCACTTATCATACATAAATACACATAAATACACATGTGTGTACGTGTGTGCTTGTGCGTGTGTGTGTGTGTGTGAGTGTGTGTGTGTGTGTGCGTGTGTGTTTGTGTGTGTGTGTGTGTGTAAACAGAAACTAAAATCCAGAAGAGAGAACTCTACAACTTGGCTTTAGGATCTGACGTCACTTCCTACGCTAATGACCTCTTAGCAGTATATCCTCTTACATAGAAACATGTACGTAGACACACTGACATCTGCATACGCTCATACACACGTAGGCAATCTCTCACTGTCTTTAAAGAACACACACAAACTCACACAAACTCACACACGCACGCGCGCGCACACTCACGGACTTATTTTTTCCCATTATTCATTTACTTATCCTCTTGTTTGAAAGGGTTAGAAAACATGACAGTCCTGGGAAGCTAAATTTCCACTATCCCCGCCAACATCACAATCTCCACCTCCTTAACTTGCAATGTTAAACACACACGTGTACACGCGCACACACACATAGACACATACATACACACACACACACAAACATTCATATAGAGAACGTTGATTATTAAACAAACAAAATAATTGACAAAACCCGGATAAATTTGTCCCAGTTTCATTTTTTGTAATTGTAATTTTATCTGCATCGAATTTTCCTTTACAACAACACTTGGACAAGCAGGAGAAATCTAGTTGTAGTAGTAGTAGTAGTAGCAGTAGCAGTAGCAGTAGTCGTAGTCTTTAGAAGACTCAGAAGTGTAAAACAATAAACCATAAATAAAAACGAAATAGAAGCGAAAAATATGAACGGCGAAGTTCGAATTTCAATTTTCGTTTTAACTGACAATGAATATTGAACATTTAAGAAAATGTCACGCTGTTCTCTTTCTCCTTTCCTCTCTTTGTGTCTCCTTCCCTTATTCGCTCCGTCTTTTCTGCTTTGCACACATACATACACGATAGATACACACATTATATTACTTAATTAAAGCGTACAGTATTCAGAAGTGGCAGGTATGGCAAAAAAAATATGGTGACTTCTCTTCTTTAGAGAATCGCTAGGATGTAGGCGCATGGCTCAGTGGTTAAAGCATTGGGCTCACAATTATGAGCTAATGAGTCCGACTTTGCCCTTATTCTTAGTGCAAATTTTGAAGAGTGCAGTTCGATTTAACAGTCATTTTTTTCAAAGCTATAATGGAAGGGAAAAAGGAGCTTATTCGGCATATTTTGCTTTATGAGTTCAATAAAGGCAACAACACAACGGAAAGTGCGAGGAATATTAATGCAGTATATGGGGATCGAACAATAAGCATAAGCCAGTGTCAACGGTGGTTCCAGAAATTCCGAACCGGAAACTATAGCCTAAAAGACGAGCCTCGTTCTGGAAGATCTGTAAGAGCTCAGTGAGGACGTCCTGCAAACCCTGGTGGAACAAAATCCCATCGTAACCTCTGAAGAACTAGCAGAGAAGTTTGGATTTGGTCATTCAACCATTCATCGACACCTACGTGCCATCGGAAAAGTCAGCAAATTGGGTCAGTGGGTTTCTCACAAACTTTCGGAGTCTAATCATGCGCAGAGAGTGAATGTGTGCTCTTCTTTGCAGTCACGTCTCACGAATGAACCTTTTTTGAACCGAATAGTAGTGACTGGTGACGAGAAATGGGGTCTCCATAAAAATATCAAGCGCCGAAGACAGCGGGTTAGGAAAGGAGAAACACCGGTACTCCAGACTAAAGAAGGTCTTCACCCACATAAGGCGTTGTTATCTGTTTGGTGGGATATGAAAGCTTTTAAACTTTTAAATCCAAACCAAACGATAACAAAGGAGATCTACTGCGAGAAGTTTGAGTGGCTTAAGTCAGAGCTAGAAGAAAAACAACCATCTTTGATTTCAAGACGACATTATTAATGAATATGATCCGCTAAACCGATGCGTTGGGTTAACTCTACAGTAACTGAACGCAATGAACTTTTTCGAAGAAAATCGGCAGCAAGCTGTAAGCAGTTCATATTTTCAGAGGTCTTTTCAACTTATTCATAAGATTATCTTTTCTTTGACAAGTCGGAAAGTATCTACAAAACAAGGATCTCTTTGCAAGGAATTAAAAATAAATTTGCACATTGTATTGTACTTGACTTGTCATTTTGTATAAATTTTTTAAGGCTTTGAATATTCTTTATTTATTCAAATGATTAAATAGCGAACTTATTCATCCATCTTGGTTTATTATGTAATATTATACTACATTCTATATCATATTATGTCATATATTGCGGTATATCATATATATTACACTATATTGTATTATAATTTATTATATTATATATATATTATTTACAAGGCATTAGTAAACCCAAGAATCCGAGTCTATAATAGAATACACTTGCCAAAATTACTACCCAGTGGGGATGAAGCAGGAATTATGTGGGTGCGAAGTGAACTTTTGAATTACGCATCCATACTTTCAACTATATTAGTGACAAAGGGGGCAATTTTAAGGGAGGTGAGTAATTTATTACATCGACCCCAGTGTTCAACTGGTACTTATTTTATTGATCCTGAAAGAATATAAGGCAAAGTCAACCTCGATGGAATCCGAACTTCGAAAGTAAAGTGCCAGAAGAAATGCCATTAAGCATTTCGTCCGACTCGATCACGATCCTCGCAGCTCACTTGTTATTAATCAACTTTATATTACAGTTCTCGCTCTAATTCACTAACACTATATAACTAAATGTGCCAGCAATAACAATTTCAATGAGAGGTTTGCCTAGTCATAACGTAAATGCCTTTTGGTAGACTACCTTGTAACCAGATAATAATTAAAAAAAAAAGTAAGCAAAGTTATATCGATAAACTTCAAAATTCACAAATAAAAAGAGAAATTCAACTACAAACGGAAGGAAAACTTTTTAACATTATGTTTACAGCGCATATCAGAATTTCAATTTCATATCTTCAATCGATTCAAGTTGAAAGGCTAAATGTATTTATTTATAAGCTACTCATTATTAACAATTCATTATTCAAAGAAACGCGTTTTCTATTTGTTTGACTACATTATAAAATATGAGAATAATAATTGAGATATTGTATGCCATTACACAACTTTTGTTGGCGCAGTATCAAGGGACTATGCTTTTCTCCCAACTATAAAAGACCCCTTGAGAATATTCATATAATGACGGTTGTTCTAAAACAATGTATTCGGTTGCAGAACATGAGAAATCTACTACATGAACTTTTCGTGTGATAATATAAATAGCAGTTCATCAGTAGTTGATTTTGTGACTCTTCTATTCTCAGTGTTATACGTACTTAAACTTCACACTTTAACTATATTCCTTTATTCTTTAACTTGCTTCAATCACTGGACTACGACCATACTGAGACACTGCCTTGAAGGGTTTTACTTGAACAAATCGTCATCAATACTTTCGCGAACCACTATTACGTCCACGTAATTTAGCAGTAAGTGGGGAGGCAAAGAGAAATACACACACACACACACACACATACAGGCACATGAAGGTTTGTCATAATTTCTGTCTACCAAATTCAGTCAAAGGGCATTGGATAATCCAGTGCTATAGTAGAAAACATTTGTCCAAGGTGTTGCGAAGTGGACTGAAGCCGAAGAAACGTGATTGCGAAGCAGTAGATAATCAGTGCCTGAAAGCCAACACCGCGGAACCAATGAAACTTCACAGGATAACTTGTATTGCTCTTACTCTCCCTCTCTTTGATGTGTGTGTTTATGTGTGTGTGTGTGTGTGTGTGTGTATACACACACATAGACACACAAACATACGTTCGTATACACACAACCACATACATAATTTTGTCAGCAATCCCCAATTATTTCTTTACAACTAAAAGCTTCGCCTAGTTGATTTAAATCGACCGTACTTCACAGCTTATATACTATTATATTGCATGTTAATCATATGATACGTTTGTAATTCTCTCTCTCCCTCTCTCTGCTTATATCCCTTTGTTCTTCATCAGATGTAAACCAAAAAATAATTGCCATTCCAGATACCACATTAACATGGTCTACATGCTCTCGTACGTTTTCCAACGGATCCCACAAGAATTCATTGCTTTTCCAAATTGTCCGCAGAACTTGCTTTATTATCAACTGTACACTAAAAGTAGTGCCCCGGCATGGCTTTGGCCGTGAGGGCTAAAGTGAGTTAAAGAACTACTGACCTCAAATCCTGCATATATATTATCTACTTTTAAAACATGTTATTGTTCCTGTCTAACTCATGGCCAACACTAACTGAGCAGATCTAAAACCAAAAACATTCCATCATATTCCAAATATAACCATAATGTTTTTAAGGGATATGCAGTACTACATTGGTCTTAGGAAAAACAATAAACTCCGCCCGGCGAGAAAACTCCAGCTCGGGCATTCATGAGTCTTAGGGAGTGTGAAGTTACCCATTAGTCACCAATACACTCAGTTCCACTTTGGCTCAAGATGTTAGTACCTGTTAAGGGCCTTGTTATGTATCACATAGCAGAAAGTGGTCCCGTGACGAGGGGCAATAGGATTCGGAGTAGGGTTAGGGTTAGGGTCAAGCTTCTAGACATGTAACAAATATGTAAATGTGCCCTGATATTACTTGAACCAATCTTCATACCTGAGGATTAAATAGGTTGTGTGCCTTAACGGTTATTCCGGAAGAGCATGAAACTAGCAGAGTAAACGGTAAATAAACGGAAGGCAACAGGAAACCATTGGTGTTTCTTTTCCCCCAAAATTCATGAATCTTCAGACTTTGGTATACAGGTCCATGATAGCCAACACCTGTAAAACAACCTGACACATGGAGAGAGAGAGAGAGAGAGAGAGAGAGAGAAGAAGAAGAAGTAGTGGTGTTATTTGAAAAAAGATTGCTGCTGCTATTTCTAGCATTCCGTGCGACCACCTAAAGGCTCCAACATTGGTTCGTTTCAGTGCAAGTTACAAATGAATGTATTATACGTAAAAGAACGAGGAAGAAGATTCTTCCTAAAATATAATATTCAAAATTAATCC
>NC_068987.1:25685211-25690211 GCF_001194135.2 Octopus bimaculoides | reverse complement strand
AGAATGTGAGTGAAAAAAGAATCCCCATACCAGAATCATGGCCCCTTCATAATTGGTGGATATCATTTATCAAGACAAGACGGCGAGCTGGCAGAATCGTTAGCACGCCGGACACAATGCTTAGCGGCATTTCATCCATCTTTACGTTCTGAGTTCAAATTCCACCGAGATCCTCTCGGGGTCGATAAGATAAATTACCAGTCAATGTAATCGACTTCTGGGAGGTTAGTGGGGTCAATGTAATCGACTTCCCCTTTCTCTCAAAAACTGCTGACCTGTTTGCCAAAATTGGAAACCATCATTTATTTAGGAAACCATCATTTATTTAGGGTTCTCAACCACTTTTTATCTATGGACCCCCTTGATAATCATTCTATTCTGGTGGACCTCCAGTCATATCCATTTGATGTTTAAAAACTAGTTTTATAGAAACTTCTTTCAAAATTCCTATTTTGTTATTCACACATTAACTTGATAGGTTAAACTATGTAAAACGTCAGAGAAAGAAACCTAGCTGTTTCTTGCAATGCGTACCAATACATACAACTAAAGCAAAATTTTTTCCAGGGTCCATAAATTACTACTGTGAGTCCTCAGTTTACTATTTTGTTGCGTGGTCCCTCAAAAATCTTATATGGACCCTTCAGGGCCATATGGATCCCGATTGAGAACCACTGATCTAGACAATAATGGGAGTTAGTGACAAATAGTTCGGGATTGATGAAGTCTTCCGTACCTGTTTCAAAGTAGGTAATCAGAACATAAAAGCTGGAGCAAAAAAATTCAATGATTTAGATCAGAACCAGTACGCTGACTTGCTACTAAAGGGTAAAGCAATATTTATTCTCAAAAATAAAATATAAACAGCTCCCACCTGAGACTCTGAAAACTACAGACCTGTTTATCTAGAATATATACATCCCTGTCATCATCGTATATACTCTCCAAGAGGCTGGTAGTTCATTTAGCAGATATTAATGTTTTACAAGATGAACAGAGAGGGTGATGGAGTGTACGTATGTTTGTGAAGGTACTGACTGCTATTGTACAGAATCGTGTTTTGAAGAGAGCAATTGAAAAGCAAAAATCTAAACACAACTTTCGACAGCATACCACATTCCTGGATACTGAAAACACTACTAGACAAACAAAACAGACCTAATACTTTGGCAACATACATACAGACATTTAAAAACATGCATACACACACATACAAACCTACATGTGTGTGTGTGTGTGAATATATATATATATATATATATCAGCAACGCCATGTCAAAATGGAAAACATCAAGAACACTGTAAGATAAAGAGAAGATAATTGAAAGGAAAATGTAGTATCTTTTTCATAAGAAATCTTTCAATCCTTATCGCTACAATTCTTATGCTTACCTAGCTCTGACTTGATTAGCAAATCTGTTGAATGAAACCAGTAATCACTCTAAATGTTAACAACAAACTCGTACGGTAACCTCTGTATGGAGGATTTATTTATAAGCTCAAAATAAATTCAAAAGTGATTTCAAGACGTGTTGGAGATTTGAGAAATGAACAAAAGGTTTCCCCCCAAAAGATGCAAATAAACGAAAGCTCGAAGTATTTACTTAAATATAGACGGTGAAAAGACAGAATTAGAATAGACTTACCCATACAAGTACTTAGCAATAGATGAATTTCATAAAATGCAATACACAAAAACGAAGTGGAAAAGTTAAAACGAATTACTGCAAATGATTCAGATTAATAATAATAACTGGATTCAGTGCCAGCAACTTGATTATAAATGCACTTGCCATTTAATTTTTTAATCCACATCTTCAATATAGTAAATTTAAAGTGACATGAACTAAAGAGTTTCGATAGGAAAACCAAATAAATATATATTGTATTTAGAAATACATCTCTAATAATACAGATAAAATATATCGATCAAACAGACATGGAGATTATGCTTTGCGCAGTTAGAGAACTTTTACAAAGTAATACGAGCAGATCGTTGAAGAACACTTCAAAATCAGGCAAAAAAGTACTTAATATAAAGAGACAGGACAAAATAAAATAAAAAATCTGTGTATACCAATGCGATAAAGAAATTTGTCGCCAATTACATTGAATGAAAAGATTTAGGTTAAAAATAAAATAATATAAAAGATAAAGAGAAACAAAGGATAGTATCAAAGCAGAAAACCGAAAGATGTTAAAGAAAGGTTGGAAAAAGAAACCTCTCCATGAACCAATACTATATTACATGATTAGAGAAAAGTGAGCCAAAAATATAGCCTGATAATGGCTCAAAAGAGCGGGAGTAGAGGCAGCAATTGAAGGTCTGATTTCAGTTGAAGATCAATGTCTAGCCAGAGAAAAAAAAGTAAAACTATCAAAATAAAATAATAAACCAGAAGCTGACATGCAATCAGCATAACGAAAAACGATAAACCACATCAGTTATGGATGCCAAGTCCCCAAGAAAAAGAAAAAAAAAACAATTAAAAAAAAAAAAGAACATACCTATACACAAGACCGGGTGGACAGCGATAATTACTTTTAGCTAAGTGAAAGACACAAAACTAAGAAGCTGAAAGTTTCCATTTTAGTCAATATGCTGATACTTTGGAATGCAAAACTCTCCTTCAGTATGCACCAGACCCGGTACATGACAATGACCTGATAATCTGCAATACGCTTGTTCGGGCTAATAAAGGGAAAAACAGAGAACCTCTGATATTATAATCAATAACGAAAAGAAATCCTTAGCGCTTCGACAGATATCTCTCTGTTCTCTCTAAAAGTACATGGGAAAGCTTTTAGGGTACAAAGTCCACGATACTGAAATAACCAAGATGCAGAGTATCACAGTAAAAATAGTACCAACGATAATTTGTACAGCTGATATGATTAAAACAATTATGAACGAAAGTTTAATAAAACTATGCTCAACTATTTTGCGTATCAAGTTGATCTCAGTTTTACCCAGTTCAAAAAATAACTCTATTACACATAGCATACATTCAATAATGCGGCTTACAAAAGACACATTCTATACTGTCGTCATTTCTTAATACAACATTACAACTCATACAGCACATATTATACGTAGTAATCGCTTCATTCTTTTAAAATACTTTTAAGTAATTAAACATTGTAGAGTATTTTATCAGATGCTTTAAGGATTCCCATAATAATAATAACACCACCAACAACAATAATAATTGCTTCTAACACAGGCAGATGGCCAAAAATTGAGAGAGAAATGTAGAATTGATTAAATTGACCCCAGTTCTTGACCGATTCTTTATTTTATCAACTCGGGAAGGATAAAAGGTTAAGTTGACTTCGGCGATATTTCAACTCAAGATGTAAAGATACTGCAAAAGTAATAATACTGAAAGTTAATTTTTCCGACGCTCTACCGATTATTGCTAATCTACAATAATTGTTTCCAACATAAAAACAAGACCTGAAATATTGGGAAGGGATTAGTTGACTCTAGCACATGCCAAATATTTTATTCTAACCGCTCTAGAACAATGGAAGAGAAAGTTGACCTCGGCGGCTTCCGGAAAAATAACGCATGGTTTTCCCTCGACACTCTAACAGTTCCACTAGCTCACTGCTTTTACGACAACAATATTTTTTTCTTTGTTTACCACAAGGGCTATTAGTAAGGGAACATTACACAAACAAATGTTAATAGTTATAATGAGAGTAGTTGTTGGTAGTATTGTAATATTTTTACGACGCAATAACCACGAAACTAAGAAGCTTAAAGTTTCCACTTCAGTACTCTCATGACTATCAGAAAGAGACCAATTAATTGGAATGGAAGGTGGGGTGTTATTGAAACATCAGTATCCATTATTGTTGGCCATACACCACACCACCCCCTATTACTGATTTTAACCTTTGAAAAGCTGCTTAAAACACTAGACTTACAAATAATAGCTAATTTAATGATTTTACGAGCCACACAGATTGAAAAGGTCGGATTTTTCTCTTTCATTCCAACAAAACGTTAAGTGGATGAGAAAACGAGAGCATGGATTGCCGAGCAGATAGTATACCAAAGAAGAGGCAGAAAGATCGCTGGATCGTATACTATCAGCGGTGCTGGTATATAATTTACCGACGAAAGCAGCTGAGAGTTCGTTGGATCGTATACTACCAGCTGTGCGATAGGCACTCGATGTGTTCACTCGAACAACTAGAGAGAACAACAAAATCCCCTCAAACTACACCCTACTGCTCATGAGTAAATGAGTATATGTTGGACAATATACTTTTATGTACTTAATACACATAAAGGAGGAGATGATTACCATTCGGAAGTCTTTGTTTATAGGCTTACTCAATCAAGACTCGTATTCTTAGGTCGGCGGATTGTAAACTGTCAGTAGTGCTGCATTATGTCCATGCACAAGACATACAGTTTCCAACAGCTATGTCTGCCTAGGTGATCACACGCACACACGCGCGCGCGCACACACACACACACACACACACACACATATACGACGGACTTCTTTCAGTTTCCGTCAAACAAATCCACTGATAAGCCTTTGGTCAGCCCGCGGCTATATTAGAAGACAATTGCCTAAGGTGTCACGAAGTGGGACAAAAACCAGAACCATGTGGTTGAAATGTAAACTTCTTAAACAAAATTCAACATTAACTTAGAGGAGCATACACTATATTTCAATAGAGTATCATTTATTTCTTTGACAAGGCAAAGGTTAACAACGACTTCGAAAGAACAATCAGCTGTTTGATGGGAGCAACTGAAATGAAACTTCAAAGTCACTCTCAGGTTTTTCCTTGTACATACATACATTCATTACGTACACATTATTGTATGTGTGTATCTGTGTGTGTGTGTGTATATATACATATATATATACATATATACATATGAGTATACACACATACACACACACACACACATAAACTTATAGTATACTTATGTTATACCTTGTATAAATGTATATATATATATATATATATAT
>NC_068987.1:25673251-25684250 GCF_001194135.2 Octopus bimaculoides | reverse complement strand
ATATATATATATATATAAATATATATATAATCTGTGTGGTGTCTATGTGACTGTATGAATGCGTATGTAGTTATATATTTAACGACACCCAGTTTCGTATTTGTAATGTCAGAGAGAGAAGGAAAAGATGTGGCTTGAAAGGTTTGTATTACAAACGCATAGTGGTATCTGTGCATACAATAGTATCAAACTACGCTGCGTTATTATTATTATTATTATTATCATATACCCACTTACTCTCCGCGCAAACACACACACTCTCTCTCTCTCTCTCTCTCTCTCAGTCACTCTCTGTTTGCCCCTTTCTGTTTTTCTTTGTCTTTCTCTCACATATACATAAAAGTCTGTCACAGTATTATTCCTCACATCTGTTTTCATGATTAGAAAGATAATAGAATGATACAGAGAGAATGTTGAGAACGTTAGAGGGAGTTCTTCTCATTGAGATCTATCTACATGTTAATCTCGTTGTTTCTCTTATTCTTCTTCTTATTTTTTTTTTGGAATGTTATTCATTTAGCTATTTTCATGTTGTACTATTCTTGTTTTCTCTCTTTCTACAATAACAGATGGAAGTTATCAACACTGCAGTGCGTTTAGGAAATGATGAAGATGACGATGATGACGAAGACGACAACGAATAAGTTAATTTTTATAGTGGTTGATCAGGTCAACTTTTATTTGGAATAGAACTTACAGTTGTTCTGTTTCGCAGAAACATTCAAGAGACACATCATCTAGCGGGTGAAACGAAGCCAAATTTGTAACGTGAGATATTTTATCGCGTGTACCGATTTTTTCAAAATGGTGGTCTTAAAAAGCAGTCTTTGTCTTCAAATACAAATACAAATACATACATACATACATACATACATACATACATACATACATACATACATACATAGGTAGGGATATTACGAGATGGTAAGAAAGAAGGAGAGATAAGAGGAGGGAGATATAGCTATTTCGAAAGATACAAGGCTTTAAATATGGGGGAACAAATAGATGTAGGAACTGACAGATAGATAGATAGATAGATAGATAGATAGATAGATAGATAAAGAGATATGAAAATGGATATTTTAAATGTGCATGTATGTAAGAGGATCTTTTCAGATAAATATCCTGTCAAAAGCTCTTACAATATGCTCACTACGTTCTTTTTCTTCTTTATGTGCCACAAGCACTTCGGATGTGGGATTTCCTATTTTCACGAAAGAGCATAATTATGATAGGAAATAGGGCGCTTGATTGACTAAGCTGAACAGTATTAGGTGGAGCTCATTAAATTCGATTCTAGAGCTGAAACCAATACAAGAGAGAGTAAATCCCAAGCAGTAACGTTAGCTCGGCATTCAATATAAAGTAGCAGTGAAGTGCTGCGATCGATGGTTTGCCTAATCTCCTTCTCTCAAAACTGCAGATCTTGTGCCTAAATCAGAAACAAGCTTCAGGATCGTTTGTACGACGGGCAAAATACTTAGCGGCATATATTCTGGCATTATGTTTTGTGCTTAGATTCCGCTGAGGTCGTCTTAGGCATTCAACGCTGTGGGGTCGATAAAATAAGTACCAGTTGAGCACTGGGGTCGATATACTCGACTAATCACCTCTTCTAAAATTTCAAACCTTGTGCCTTTAGTAGAAAGGATTATTATTACTACCTTATTAGAGTTATCTACCCCTTCATATGCTCATAGATCTTAAATGCCTCCACAAAGCCATTTGTCTACAAATTGCCCGAATAAGATATATTAATTCAAGTTTTTCAACTGACTGTATCACATAAACGAGCCACTAAAGTATGGGTATTTAGTATACAGAATGATTCCCTAAGGTATTTTCCATCAGCCACATTGTCGATTGTTGATCTTATCAGTTTTTCGACTTTGCATCTCTCAATCCTCATGTATTCTTATTTTCTGTGTCTAAAGCTATGGATCTCTTTACAGTTAGGTAGAGCGAGGCAGTATGTATAGAATGTCTTGGTCACAGACATATACAAAGCATTGCTTGTAGTAGTTCAACATTTAACTCGGCTAATACCTCTCCCTCTCACTCTCTCCATATATATATGTGTGTGTGTGTGTGTGTGTGTGTGTGTGTGTCTTTTCGTCTCTCTATATGTCTCCTTTGCGTTATGATGGTTCTGAAATATTTCTGAGTTATGCTGTCACACAGGCTCGGAGATTATGAATAATGCAACTGATTATCTAGTGGTTCATGAAACATCATAACAAAGAGTCAAAGTCCCATAAAAGCATTGATCTCTATCAGAACTAAGACACATTTCTACATGCATAAAACATAACTACTAAGTCCCATAAACCAACATCAGATATAAGTAAAATGGTGTTGCTAACAAGTCGACACACCAGTTGACGGAAATCGATATGCACAACGCGTAGTTTTCTATTATTATTATTATTATTATTATCATTATTATTATTATTATTATTATTATCATTATTATTATTATTGCTGTTGTTATTATTATTATTATTATTAACGTTATCATTATCATTCTATTTATTGGTTTTGCTATTTTTTGTTGCAATCGTTAATTTTGTCTTTTTTTGTTCGATCTTAATTCTCCACTGCATTTGTCTTTCGTACTTCTCTTGTTTCCAAACTCTTGTGCCCTTGTGGTTAATAAAAGAAATTATTATTATTATTATTATTATTATTATTATTATTGGATTGGCAGAATTGTTAGGGCATCAGAAAAAGTGTAATGCTGCATTTTTACGTTCTGAAGTCTAATCTCACCGCTCCCCCCTTCTCTCTCTCTCTCACTCACTCACTCACTCACACACATACACACACACGCACACAGCTTTTAGTTGGATATTTGCTAAATGGCCAAAGGAAAATAAGGAATCAAATGCTAAATTGTGTGTGTGTGTGTGTGTATACACACACACCCATACCCACATCCATATATACATATATGTATATATATATATATATACATATATGTGTATATATATATATACACATATATATGCATACACACATTTACATACACACACGCACACATATATATACATGAAAACAGTAAAATTAAATTATATATATGTATATATATGAATAAAAAACAAGGTAATATTTAATGTGTATTCACACATATATATGCATATATGTGTGTGTTTAATACGAAGCACACATGCACACACATATACACAAACACATAAATACATGTGTGAGTGTCATACATGTTTATATGTATATAACATTGAAATAAAAGTTCTTGAAACTGACCTCTACATAGATAAGGGGAACCTTCCTATCTTAGGTTATACACCCTCCTGAATGTAACACTTTCAAAATATTACTTTAGAACCTAGAGACGGATTACTGTCCCCAAAATTTCTCATAAATAAAGAAAAAAAAAAGAGTAAACAGGGGAGGTAACAACGGCTAGCATTGTTCACTTGTCGACTACTTTGTAATCTATCAGCTGCTGCCCCTGAAATATCATCAACAAGATACTACCTTCCCACTGGGAATGTTGCCATGTAAGTTATGATGTAACTTAGTGGGTAACTCAGGAAACAAAGAAAAATCTAACAGTGAAGTTGAGTGTAAACTCCTACCCAATAAAAGTTTGTTGCGACAGTTAGCATTCGAAACCGCATCAGCCCTGTAACGGACGAAGGCCACTACATAGCAGGTGATAAGCATTTCAGCCAATTATATTTCAGGTGCATTCGTATGAAGGCATGATTCGAATGGAAATTTCCAAGCAGGTGCCCATCAAAACATGGTCATAATTGGAATCGCGCAGAGGACAGTAGTGATTTTCTTGGACGATCAACTCTGACCTCTTATTAAACGAACTCTTCTCGCGGGACATAACGTTTTCACCTCTCGCCAGACATAACATTCTCATCTTTTGCCAAGCATAACATGTTCTCCTCTCATACACAGGCTACTGGTTTTCAGCATAACAAACAGCCTTCGGCACGTAACCTTTGTTACGTCAAAATGGAAATAAATATAATCCATTGAAACTAAATATCGTTGATTGGTTTTATATGGGAGCAGCACGCAGCTAAACCTAATAATACAGCTCTCAGCTAAGCAATACATTATTTTAAAATTAGTAAAACGCACTAATTGAAATAACAATGAAATTAAAATTCAAAATTGGACATTGTTTGAAGCGAGGGAAAACAAAAGGGAACTGTATTCATGTGGAAATTACTGATCCCACAACTGAAATGATTCAGGTTCGTTTGTTGTACATGAATTTTATGCATCATGAAAAACAAAACAACTTATAATGTGAGATTAGCTCACGTTTCCTCAATACTTACCAAATACAACCTTATCACCGAGCTCTGTTTTTACTGACTCCGAACTAACTAATACCATCACAGTCCCAATCAAATTCATTCGCTACATTCATGTGGTTTATCCACATCACTTTCACTCTGCTTCACAACTTAAACCTACTATTCCGCACTTTTCAAAATGCTTGATGAGAATTTTTGGAACTCTCTTCCCCACAGTTACTATTTAACTTTCACACGTCACTTACAATACACTTGATATGATTTTCACTAACATTGCTCTGTTATGTTAATCCTCTTAGTTTAGAAGAGCCTAAATTGCAAGTGGCATACCCCCACTCTCTCTGTCTACCATGAATTGTAACGAATAATATTGAAATATCACTTCAAATGGAATTTGCGAATTTTTCTGAAAAAGAACAATAAAAGCTTGTCGCTCAATAGACGTAAATTTCATATTAAAAAATAAATGGTAAAGAAAACGTACTTTGAAAGTTAATAACGAAGTCATATAAGAACCAAAGATATATCGAGACAAACTTGACAGTTTTACCTGAAGTAAGAAGAAAATTTCACTGCAAAAGTATCTAAACATCATTTCTATGATACTTAATGGGTTGAAACAAACATGATTGATTTGTAAACGGCAACCGCGATTTCGTAAATAGGATTATCAATGAATTATTTTTAAGGTCAGCTCCTGAATCCAAGCAAGCTGGTGGTGATTTGCAGTAAGCAAAAATTAATCCAATGAATTTAGGTGACGGTCAACTAGAATAGTTACAATAGAGGTCAAAATGCTTTACCGTGTTCCTTCTTTATCCCGACGTTCTGAGTCTAGATACCGTTAATGTTAACTCTGTCTTCCATTCTTTCTTGGTCGATAAAATGGCAAACCAGTCCAGAAAGTATTTTGGTGGAATTGCTACAGTGTCGGACAAGATGATCGTAGTATTTATTTCAACTCTTTAACTTCTGAGGCTTTGGGTGGTAGACTTAATCTATTCCTCAGTTTAACTTAACAACCTGATTGTTGTGCACCTGTAGTGGAGTTCGCTCTGTTTGAGGATCATTTCATTCCTTGATCTTATAACCATCGAAGGCCCAGAATTGATAAACGGTGAACGGTGCTGCTTTCCCCACCCGACCAAGTGGTGAAAAATATATTACAGTGAGTTGACTTATTGTAAAGAGAGATATCAAGCCGACGTTACGGACAGTTGTCCTTCATCAAAGAGTAATAATTGACTCCTCACGGCAGATCAACCCATTTTAATGCAATATTTTTCTCCGAGCGTTATATATTATTGCAAGCATTGCTCAAAGGCCAAACGATGTGTGTGTATGTGTGCGTGTGTGTGTATGTGTGCGTGTGTCCGATTGCGCGTGGTGTAGGTGTGGTAATTGATTTGAAAAGCCCAAGTATTTAAGAAGAATTTAATTATTTTATTGAGGCCAGAATGATGTAAGGCAACTCAACCCCAGTGTCATTTGAATTCGGATGGAAAAGAGACATTATTAAATGCCACAAGATATTTTCCTCAACGTACTCCCGATTCTGCAATATACGCCCCGTAGAGCCTATAAATATTAGATATAAATCATTTCAGTAGTTCAGTTTCCTAAGCTAAAGGTAGTTATTTAGGCTAAGTCCAAATCTGATCAAACAAATCTATGATGAAAATATTCCTGATAATATCTCATATTTTTAGAGCTATTTTGGACAATTTTCTCTGAAGTAAACTCAATTTTTAAGATGATAGGATACATTTTGAAGGATATTTCGCGGCTATTTCTAACAGGCCGAGTGACCACATAAAGGAGGTTTTCTCGTTGGCTCAGCACTAAAAGACGTTTAGTAAACTTGGAAATATTTATCTAGTTGTAGGTGTCTGGTTCTTATCTTGCATGATAAAATAAAATTAAAATAAACATTGACGGACAAATACCGTAGTTCAACAGATAAGACAAAAAGGACAAGAAACGTATAATCAACAAACTACTTGTGCGTGTGAATGTGAGTGTGTATATAAATATATACAAACAAATAGGTGCATATGCATTACAAATATACATGCATGTATATATGTGTATATATATATATATATATATATAACATATGTGTATATTCAAGCATATATGAGCACACACACACATGTATAAATCCATGTTTGTACATATAACCCATGCTCACAAATACACACACATATGCGTATATACATATATAACTTATACATATATGTAATATTGTGGTTTACACATCTGACAGTATGTGGTCAATATCTATGCCAGTATACAGCAGCAAAAGAGTAGGGCGATGACATACATTCATTGCTTTTAATGACATACGAAGATGAGCTACATAGACAATGGTACATATTACTAGCTTGTAATATATCGAAATATAGACGGCATCATTTCTAAGCAGAAAATGTGTTGACATCATTTGTGTTTCGCTGTCGACACCAAGATATTTTATTTGCTGAAACATTAACTTATATTTGTTTTATAATTAAACAGTAATCTCCGAGGAAATTTGTCATGTTCTTCATCGGCAAATAGTATGCACGCACGCACGCACGTATACACACACACACACACACACACACACACACACACACACACACACACACACACACACACACACACACACACACACACACACACACACACACACACACACACACACACACCCACACACACACACACAAACACAAACACACACACACATATAATTTAATAGACGCAGTATTTAAAGTGAGCTACTTTAAGTTTCATGCTCGGATAGTATAGTAATCGGACGTGCTTGTATAGCGTGCTATGTACTATCCTGCAATCTATGAGGTTAAAAAGAAATTTGATTGCAGTATGGTACGTAGCGTGCTATACAATCGCGTCCGATTATGCCACTATCGAAGCAGAAACTTATAGTAGCTCACATTTATGTTCAGTGTTTATTAAGTAGGTGGAGTACTACTTTTTGTTGAACCTACGAATAACGGAACAGTACACTATACATACATACACATATACACACACACACATACATTCATACATGCATCTGTGCGTACGTTCATATATATATATATATATATATATATATATATATATATGTATCGTATATATATACGTATATAGTTCGCTATGTGAATTTGCCTGGAGGAAGGCTGGCGTTTCGATCAGGACTCATCAGCAGAAATGAGTCAATATATTCAGCAACAAAATATATACAAATATATCTTAAAAGTTAATATACTGTAGATTTGTGGTCTACTGAACAAGAGACTTCCATCACCCTCTAAAAGCTGCAGTGAGTTAGACATTTAAATTTAAAAATTGTTTTCGTAGCTACCACGTTGTAAAAAAAGAACGTGCCGTTTTTTTTGTACCTTACTCAGTTGTCAGAAATATATTTCTCGAACCTTCTATACCTGTATTTTTGGATATTTTTTGTTTGTTTGTTTATATAATGAGTTCTTTTCTCCGTATTGTTATCTCTGTATCTAAGTAAACATAGAATCTCTCTCTATAGACTCCATAAAGAAAGCTGATCTTGAGAGAAGAGAACCTCAAAAGAATTCTAACTACACAGGGATTCAAATCTTAAAGATATAATAACCACACCAAACTGAAATGCTAACTTGAATAGGTAGCTAAAGTCTTCATCTGGTATTTCCCGATGGATGTGCTTTAATTAATGTTGACTCCTTATCTTCTCCCAAAACACGTCCGCTTTTCTTTCATGCAGAAGATAACTAACAGCAAAACAATCAGAGTTTGAACAGATCTTATGCTTGTTGTACATTATTACGCAGGCAACACAAGTAACATTAGTTATACTTACTTTTGTACATTGCTCTAAACAAATCAGAAGGAAAATGCCTCGTTCAATAGAATGGTAGTGGTGGGGTAATTTTCTTTATAAAACCCAATATGAATTGGCGGTTTGTATGTTGAGAAGCCGCTTTTTTCATGAAATCAAGTATCTGATATCAGTATTGAACAGTGGTAAGGCTGCGAGTTAGCAGAACCATTAGCATACCGGGCAAAATGCTTGGCAGCATTTCGCCTGTTTTTACGTTCTGAGTTCAAATCTCATCGAGGTCGACTTTGCCTTTCATTTTTCGGAGTCGATAAAATAAGTACCAGTTGAACACTGAGTTTGATGTAATAGATTAATCCCCACCCACAAACTTGCTGGCCTTGCGCCAAAATTTGAAACCATTATTGAACAGCGGTATAAAGTCATGTATTTTATAACCGGGCGCAGATGGTTAAATTGACCGTATTTCTAGTCTGGTACTTATTTTATCCATTTGCTTAAAACGAAAAGCAGGATTTAAACAGGAGGCCTAATTAAATAACATACATCCTTTACTGAACGATGCTCTACTGATTCTACCGTCAACCATCTTCAAGTGGGTGATATTGTAAAAGCAATAAAAGCCCAGTAATAGCAGTTCGAATATATCAGGTTACCAATAGCCTCTTCAGAACTCTGACAACAGACTCACAAGTGTACTTGAACATAGCTGATGCCAACTATTGCGGCTCGTATCTCATACATAGGCGCTATGTTCATTGTCCAGACACCTCTTGCTGGCTCACTCCATTTTCCTGTAAATAAACGTTATTATAAGTGATCAAATTTCACTGTTGTTTCTACGAAAATTAACATCACTTCTATTATCGGCTGTTTCACTACTTACATAATGAGTTCTGTTCTAGACAGGAGCCTCAGTAATAACATATGCAATCCTAACTACGGCTCACATTCAATCTTGTAGAAATCCAATATACATGTTCGCGGTGGCTCGATCTGGTGGAAATAGCAGCCGAATCTCTTTGAAATCACTCCACCATCTTTAAAGAAAAAATGTTATATTAGATATTGTAGTCTGAGATGAACTCTGTCCGAAAAGATGTGATAATTGCGGCTAGAATGTTTTTGGTTATAAGTCTTTTGATAAGGACTAGGGTTAAACAACAACAACCGTCAGAGAATAAGTCTTTGGTATTCAAACTGTGAGCTTTTAGTGCTTCAACCGTGAATCTTTTGTACACTAAGCATGAATCTTTAGCATACCGACCGTGAGTTTTTGTACGACGACCGCGAGTCTTTAACACTGAGTCTGTAGAACACTGATCACGAGCATGTGTCTTTAATATGCGGAAAAGTCGAGAGTCTTGAGTGAAAACTGTTTTACGCAGAGAGGCAGTTATTTCTATAACAGTTCACTAGGAATCTGAGACAGTGGCGCCATCTAGTTCGACAGCAGCCAGATGACAGTCTGGCCTTAAACCTTGTCAGTGTGTCGCTCAGATATATTTTTACTAGAATATGGGATCACGTAAAAAATAAGCAGGGTATATGTAAGTGATAAACGGTGACATGCAACTGAATCGTTACAGAATTTGGGAAAGAAAAGAAACAAGTAAAACTGCGAACAAAAATATTTATTCAAGTTTTCTTCGTTATGTCACCCAGTACGAGCAGCTAATTTAATTAAAGGTCTCAATTAGAAAACGCTCGGGCTTCGTTGTTTCGTAACTGTAGCTCAAAGTTGAATAATATCAGTAGAGAATAAAGTTCTGAATAAGTACAATAATTTGAAACATAAGTAAAAGCTGTCGGTAACCAAACTAACATTTTGATATCAAAGTTTATAGTGAAAACAAGAGTAGAGTCGAAATAATAGAGTCGTAAACGAATAGTAAAAGTAAGTGAATGTAACTGAATACAGAGGCGCAGGCATTGCTATGTGGTAAAGAAGTTCGCTTCCCAACCTAATGGTTTCAGGTTCATTTCCATTCAACGGCATCTACAAGTGTCTTCTACTATAGCCCCTATAGCTCCGGGCTATAGAAGAATTCTTTTTGGATGAATTTGGTAGGCGGAAACTGTGTGGGAGTGTGTGAGCGTGTGTGTGTGTGTGTGTGTGTTCCAAAGTATTTGCTCTCCACCGATATTGATTTGTTTACGTTCACGTAACCTAACTGTTCAGTAAAAGTACAGGAGTCGATTTGTCCGACTAACTTTACAAGATGGTGCCCTCGCATGGTCATAGTAAATTGACTGAAAAGAGTAAAGAGAGTACTAGAAGGTCGGAGACTCTGCAAACGTGGAGAACACAAAGATGACGACAATTGGAAATCTAGACCGGAAAGTATTGAGTATTCAAGGGCTCACTCTGATAGCCATATAAACAGTATTGCTTAAGTAGGATCTCCAGAAAAGGACGTTTGCGACACGTATTTCTAAGATTCTGACACTAGTAGACGACACAAGAGAATTTTCACAGGGAATAGAAATAGGGCATTTTAAGCACATCCACTTTAGAAAAATGGATGTTCTCAAATCAGTTTCCTCCGGGGTGAGATTTATCCTATTACCAACACCAGCGATAGCATTCGGAGGCTTAAAGACGCCTGCTAAAATGTATAACTGAGCGCGCACGCGTTTGTGTATACATACATTTTTTAATATTTATGTGTACACACACACACACACACACACAGGCAGATAGATAGAGAGAGAGAGAGAGAGAGGGGGGGAAGAGAAGGAGAGAGAGAGAGATACCTTCGACCCATAAGCCTGTTAGTGTTCGGTATGTGAAGCTTTCAACTGATAGCTCTTGTACCTGTAAGATGTTTGCAAATAACACACAGTTATAAATATATATATATATATATATATATATATA
>NC_068987.1:25671971-25673200 GCF_001194135.2 Octopus bimaculoides | reverse complement strand
TATATATACATATATATACTCTCACATTTTAAGCATAACAATCACAGACACACAAATACTCCACCATTCTAACTAACCAACGCCACTATTCTTTTACACATGCACACGTCAATACATATATACATTCACCGTACTTAAACACCTATATATCACTTTCTCTTGTGCCCATATCCAAATACACACATTCCGATATATGCATCTACACACATGCCCTTATCTCCCTTCTTAACTCCCCCCACCATATAACAGCATTCCTACCTGGTTTCTCTCCTTTTGATTCTTCCTGTTTCCTTCTTCCATTTTTTATACATTGACTATTTCTCTTTCACACTCCTATGCTTCTCCATCTTTTTCTTCCGATGAAGGACTAACACTCAAAACATTATGGCTAACACCCGAAACATTAAGTCTTTCTCCATTAAACCGTTACACCAATATTATTAAGCTTCATTGTATATGTGTTCATTTTAAAGTTATATCATCTTCTCTCTCTTCTTTTCTCCCGATGAAGGCCTAACATCCGAAACGTTAAATGTTTCCCCATTAAAACATTAAACTTATTTTATCAAGTTTCATTCTGTATGTGTTCCTTTTGAAGTTATACCAACTTTCCTTGAGGCTTTTATCTCTTTATAAGTTTTAAAGCATTCTCGATTTCACTCACCAGAATGTAGATTCATCTAGGACCTGGTTATATATACAGTGCAACAGAATACAGGACCGAGAAGTTTGTTATTCAAAGAAGTACAATATACAAAAGGCGAAAAGGGTGACGACATATACATTTTCATTCAGCATTACAAATGTTCACACACATGCGCGCACACACACACACACACACACACACACACACACACACACACACAGAGCGTTTGCAGGGAAATTATGAGGCAAAATAGAAATCTGTTTCTCTTGACAACAGAAAGAAAATGCCAATAAGGTAGTATGCACTTATATGTAAAACAACATACGTGGGACTGAGTGTGTGTGTGTGTGTGTGCTTATGCATATGTGCATATATGTATACGTGCGTGTATATATGTGTGAAGTCATATATATATATATATATATATATATATATGACTTCACACACATATATATATATATATATATATATATTTGTAGCAGTATCATTCGCCTACATTGAATATATAAAATCGGCGAATGGTGCTGCTACAATTGTTTCGTTCGTAATCTTCGTGTGTGTGTGTGTGTGTGTGTGTGTGTGT
>NC_068987.1:25664471-25669471 GCF_001194135.2 Octopus bimaculoides | reverse complement strand
GTTTCGTGTCAATCCACACAGTATACATGAATTTGGAGAAAAGAAAACTGCGATGAAGACTGTCTGGTGGAGTATATCAGTAATTCAAAATACCTCCAGAGATTAACTGAAGATTACGTTGCATGTACAAATATACCAGCCTGTGCAAAGCTGGTAACAGGGCAGGCCAGGTCAGATGCGAAATACAGGCCTCATTTCAAACTGCTCATTAAGTACTTTAATAATTAGCACTATGGGTATACATATACCGGTTAGATGCATACATGTCCATATAATATATACGTGCATATATTATATACATGTATATTTAATAAACATGATGTACATATAAATAACTGAACAGTTTAAAAAAATTAGAACGATTTATATATAAAACTAGATAATTCTTTACCAAAGGAATTTCTGGTAAAATATCTATCAGTACCTGTTTGTTGCACATCCATTTTGTTCACAGGGTTGGGGTGGGATAAGTGCCTTCATAATCGTAGTTCCTTCATAACTGGCCTAATTGTGCCACCTGTCTGTTCTGATCTGCAAGTTTCTGTGGAGTACTAAGGTAAAGATCCCCTTCGGTCATGAATGACCACGAGATTGCATCAAGAAAGTTACCCTCCAAGGCACAGGTACAGGCAAGGTGGTTTACGGAAGACCAGCAGTCGCCCATGCATACCAGCCTCCCCTTCTCCATGTCACTGATGTTATCCAAGAGAAAGGCAAGGGCCGATGCAGCTTGGCACCAGTGACATTGCAACTTATTTCTACAACTGAGTCAACTGGAACAACATGAAATAAAGTGTCTTGCTCAATAACGCAACACACAGGCCGGTCCGAGAATCGAACTCCCTACGGCTGCGTGTTGTGTTCTTGAGCAAGACATCTTATTTCACGTTGCCCCAGTTCACTCAGCTGTAGAAATGAGTTGCGACGTCACAGGTGCCAAGCTGTATCGGCCCTTGCCTTTCCCTTGGATAACATCGGTGGTGTGGGAGAGGGGAGGCTGGTATGCATGGGTGACTGCTGGTCTTCCATAAACAACCTTGCCCGGACTTGTGCCTTGGAGGGTAACTTTCTAGGTGCAATCCTATGGTCAGTCAAGACCGAAGCAGGTGTCTCAGACATTGGCTCACTCACTTCATCAAATCGACGTTGCCTGTACAGGTGTACGGTGTGCCATACGTTAGATCCTGAAGTGATCGCTGAGAAACGCGAGATGAAATATTTTGCGCAAGAACACAACGAACCATCGAAACCACCACCTTGCAATTGTGAACGCAACACCCAAACCATTAGGACACGCTTCCTCACAATCCAATGACACAGACCTCGGTAGACTTGCTTTAGTTTTAGTCCCGGATATGTCTGAATGGAGCAGAGTGGTATCTTTAAGTTGTTGGGTTTCATGGTTGGTCGTATTTAGCGTTCTCTGGTGTTGTTGGTGAAAATGAAGATAATGGATTTGGTAGGTGGTACTTTTAGTCGTTTGGAACGAGATTTCTATGTTTGATATAGGGTCGGTGTAGCTGGAGGCCTGAAGTAGAGTTGTGTTTCGAAATTGTTGAAAGATCAACACCGAGAGAGCAAATCCATGATCAAAACATTCGAGCCATGATCAAGTCGTGTATTTTTTTCTACGAGTGTATCCAAAGTTACATTATCCAATAAGACTTTTGCTCCAGCATGACCTTAGCCACGGTGAAAGAAACCCAAAGAACTGACAAATATTAATTAAAACAGGACGTGTTTTGAGGGAGATTCGGCCTCCATTTTCAGCACTGCAAACGTAGTCTTCTTTTGGATGTTGGTGAAGGGCCATCATTCTTTAAGACTTTAGCTATTTTAGGTGCATGTCTATACTTTCATCAAGTCCATGGGGTTCGAGTTTAGGGATTTCTCATACGATAATTTCAAAGCTCATTAAATATATGCACAGACTGTAGAACTGACAAGGGAAGACAGCTATTCTCCATGATGATTATAGTTGCAAGTTGTTGTGCTTGATGGTAGTGATGGCGCTTATAACATTGCTGATAGTAATGGTGCTTATGTTTTTTGTTGCTGTTGTTGTTGTTGTTGTGGTGGTGGTGGTGGTAACGGTGGTGATATTGGTCTGCTGTTGGTGTTGTTGTTGTTGTTGTTGATGTTATTGTAGGTGTTGGTGTTGGTAAAGTTGGCACTGAAGTGACTTTGATATAAACATTCATTTCCCTTAACAGCAGCCGAATGCATTCCAAACTGCAGATGAAAAAACAGCTTCAGACGCATCAAAGCATCACACACACACACAAATATAGACGCACCAACAAACGTACCCTAACGCACACTCTATTCGGTTACCACCCACAAGGCTAAACATACAGATGTTAGGGATAATAGGAGAAAGAATCAACTGTTTAAAACTGTTTCCTCTGTATTCAATATGTATATTGGAATGTGAGACGAAACGGCACCAGCTGACTGTTCGAAAGGTCAGTAGTTCGTACTCACTCAGTACTGCTGGAACATGTATTGTGTTCACAGTAAAGACACTACAGTCACTGTGGATCAGTTTATTTAACTGCAAGATGATGTGCGACAAGAAAGCATCAGTTGCCGCAATATCAAGAGGCATTAAATAAACATTATTCTCCTAATGGTACAAATTTTTTTAATCGCTTAATCAAAAGAGGAAGCACAAACCGATGACCCCCTTTCAGGGCCGACGCGCTTTGGGGAGAAAGGGACAAAGGTATAGGTATATACTGACTAAAGACATGGCCTGAATGCTTGCAATAGTCACCCAAGAATCGGATGGCTGCGTTAAACTTGGCAATAGATTACTCTCATGAAGACTGCACATTAGCAAGGGAAACTGTATTATTAAGATTTATATGTGTATAGCTCACCCATATAACACTTATGCCACATTCATTTTTCTGGGTTTCCATGAACTGCTCTGCTGCCACAGACCTGTTGGCTTCACATAATCTGGAACGGTTGCGCATGGAGAGACGACATTTCATCTAATCTTAGATTGTATTTCCAAATGTCAGCATTTATGACACATGATTCCAAAAGAAGTGGAAACCTAATTGCACTTTAAATCGCTTTTACTGTTGTCCTGGTTGCAGTTTCCTATATAATAGTCATTTAAACACCCGATAGTATTGCCAAATTCAACACAGCTAGTATTACAGTAACATGGCTTAGATAGACAATGGACAGGTCTTACCATTGTGGAATTTTTTCTTACCTCTTCTTCATGATGAGGACATCTCTAATATAGTTCTGTAAAAAGCTGTCCGAAATTTTGGCATAGCGTTGCTCTCTCTCTCTCTCTCTCTCTCTCTCTCTCTCTTTCATACAAACACACATACGCATACACACATACACACACATATATATACAAAAATATACAAACGCACACATGATGTAGTTCCTTCAAACTTTAATGAGAGCCTTACACTGAACGCCACACACACGCGCGCGCGCATACACACAAACAAACGTACATATTCACCCTCACATACATACGCACAGTGTTCTGGATATTTTCTTTATCAAAAGAATCCGAAAAGCCAAAATTCATAGCCGAGTATGTCATCACATGTAGGACATATATTAATAAATTTATTAATATATTTTGTTGCATTTTATTAAAGTTACTGCTCTTCAGTTGTCAATCCATCTTGAAATTCTCTCATGAAAAGTTAAGAGACTCACATGCAGACATACGCACAAGTCAATATATTAAATATAATAGATACATTTTGAAAAACATTCCAGGAATTCTCTATTTGAGGTCCCTGAGCTGAACACAAACACATAATCACATGTAAATATGGAGTACATACACACAAACATACATACATATATACATACGAGGGGCTGCTGGAAAGTTCCTGGCTTAGGATAAAAGAAAATACAGGAGGATCCTTTAATTGATTTTATTCAACATATTCTCATCTCAGATTCACACACTTATTGTAGCAGATCGTCAGTTTTTCTTAGCCATGTGAAAGAACTCGGAAGGTTGGGTTTCCAGTCAGGCCTTTCGCGACACTCTTAAAACATGGAACTTTTCAGCACTCCCTCGTATATGTGATATACACATACATATAAATGATACACACATATATACATAGTACATAATACATATAGATGCGTGCATAGATAGAAGTAATAAGTAAAGATTAAAGAGCATCTAAAAGTTTTCTAATTAAGCGCAGGCTTGGCTGTATGGCAAGAAGCTTGCTTTCCAACCATATGGTTCCGGGTTCAGTCCCAATGAGTGGCACCTTGGGCAATGTCTTCTGCTATAGCCTCGGACCGACTAAAGCCTTGTGAAAGAAGCCCGACATGTAGATGTGTGTGTGTGTGTGTGGTGTGTGCGTGTTTGTGTACTTGTTCTCCGCTTGACAGCCGATATTGGTGTGTCTACATCCCAGTAACATAGCGTTTCGGCAGAAGAAACCGATAGATTAAGTATAAGGCTTTAAGAAAAAAAGTGCTGGGTTCGATTTGTTCGACTAAGAAACAGACCCTACCAGGTAGTGCTCCAGCATGGCCACAGTCAAATGACTGAAACAAGTACAAGAATAAAACAATCTCCTTTCACCCAATTTACTCTATCGCACCTTATTCAACATTAACTGAAACGATCTCACCAGATTTTATTCGGTCAGGTGTCTACCCAGGTAAACGTAGCAAGGATTAGCGGTGGAAACAGCTTGGAACTTACCTGTAATAAAAAGAGAAAAGGAGAAAATAAGTAAAAGTTCATTAAAGTAACACACACACACATACATGTATATAATATATATATGTATATATACATATATGATGAATAAGTAAAAACAGGAGAGAAGGACAAGTTTAAAAAATGTATTAGAAGTATGATGTTTGAAAGGAAAGGGCTTTTGATATTTCAGACATTAGAAAGTGTGTGTGTGTGTGTGAGAGAGAGAGGGAGAGAGAGAGAGAGAGAGAGAGAGAGAGAGAGAGAGAGAGAGAGAGAGAGAGAG
>NC_068987.1:25662982-25664211 GCF_001194135.2 Octopus bimaculoides | reverse complement strand
AGAGAGAGAGAGAGAGAGAGAGAGAGAGAGAGAGAGAGAGAGAGAGAGAGAGAGAGAAAGAGAGAGTTGCGTGTTTCAGAGGAGTGTAGTTTGAAGCAAGCATTGTGAGATAGATTTGTTAAAATTGGTTTCTAAAAGCCAGTACAATGCAGATTGTATATGCAAAGGAGCGAAAGCAGAAGTAAGGAAGACAAACCGTCAGTTTAGATTTAGACAAATATACGACCGTTACTCAAATAAAGCAAAATGCTTTGTCCTTTCTTATTTGATAAAAGTAGCAACTATAATAATTGGGAAGATAAGGCTACTCTCCCCAAATATTTGAGGAGAGGAGAATTGCCAAGAGTGACTCCGAGCTGGAAGGAAGGATGCATGCCAAAGTCACTCCGAGGGAGATTTTGGACTTAGAATATGAAGTTCGCGATTAAATACAAGGTAATTTGAACATATTGTTTTCATAATAATTATAATTCTTTCCACTAAGAGCACAAATTTTGAGGGAGGGGGCTACTCGATTACATCGACCCCATTGCTCAATAACAATAATTCCTTCTATTCTAGGTACAAAGCCCAAAATTTTGGTAGAGAGAGCTAATGGATGACATCGATACCAATGCCCAGCTGATACTCATTCTATCGACCCTGAAATGATGAAAGGTTAATTTAAGCTCGGAGGGATTTGAACTCAAAACGTGAAGAACCGGAAGAAATGTCACAAAGAAGTTTTCCCTGTGTTCTGGTAATAATAATAATGGTTTCAAATTTTGGCACCATGCCAGGAGTTTAGGGAAGGAGTTAAGTCGATTACATCAACCCCCAGTGTTAAATTGGTATTTATTTTGTCAACCCCGAAAGGCTGAAAGGCAAAGTGGACTCTGCCAGCATTTGAGCCTAGAACATAAAGACGGACGAAATCCTGTTAAGCATTTTGCCCGGTGTGCAAACGGTTTTGCCATCTCGCTGCCTTTCCGGCAATAATAATAATAATAATAATAATAATAATAATAATAATAATAATAATAATAATAATAATAATAATAATGAGACAGAGAAAAATCCCAGCAATGGCTGAGAAGCTCAGGACTCAAAGCAGAGACTGAAGGATTTTTAATTGCTGCACAAGACCAAAGCCTCCCCACCAGAAATTACCAAAAACACATAATGAAAAGAAATATAACAAGTAACTGTAGAATATGTGGAGATCGACAAGAAACAATAAATCATATTAT
>NC_068987.1:25658242-25662565 GCF_001194135.2 Octopus bimaculoides | reverse complement strand
AAAAACAGAAACAATTCCTATCATAGTAGGTGCCTTAGGTATAATAAAAAAATATTCAGACAAATACATAACAAAAACACCAGGACTTACAAATATATATAACATACAGAAAATTGCACTACTGGGTACTGCACACATTCTACGCAAAACACTTTCAATACAGTAAACATAAGAGCACCACAGCAAACCACAGCACATACCCAAGGCGCACAGAGCTGCGCTCGGTAGTGAAGTGAAAGCACGTTATAAAAATAAAACTACTGAATAATAATAATAATAATAATAATAATAATAATAATAATAATAATAATAATGACAATAATAACCCTTTCTACTATAGGTATAAGGTCAGGAATTTTGGTGGGAAGGGACTAGTCGATTAATTCGACCCCGGTACTTGACTCGTCTTAATATGACACGACTTTGGAAATATGATTGTGAAGTGCCTCGGGCTCTTCTGTGAACAGGTAAATGACTTTACCATCGAATCAATTAAAAAACAAACAAATAAAAACAAAACTAAAAAGAAAACCATCACCCATTTCAGTTAATAGCAAATTGGATGAGAATTAATCTCCAGTTACTAATTAAACTTTACTAAAATAAATCAATTATCAATAAATACACAAAGGGAATAGAAGAGAGACAAAGAGAGAGAGAGAGAGAGAGAGAGAGAGAGAGAGAGAGAGAGAGAGACTAAGTGAGATTGAGGCGATGGATTTGCTAATGAATATCAGCCAGTAACGATAAGAGATGAAGTCCATGTTTATGATAACAGGACGTTGTTTTCATAATTTCAACAATAGGTGCTGGTATGGTCGTGTGCTAAGAAGCTTGCTTCCGAATCACATGGTTCCATGTTCAGTCCCACTGCGTGGCACCCTGAGCAAGTATCTTCTAGTATATCCTTCTGTCGACCAAGGCCTTGTGAGTGGATTTGGTAAACGGAAACTGAGAGATGTCTGTCGTATATATACAGGGTGTCCACAAAGTCTGGGTACATGGGGATTAACACATACTTTAAGAAATTATTATTTCTTATATTTAATTGTTTATGTTATGATTTTATTTACTCCATGTACCCAGACCTTATGGACACCTTGTATATATATATGTGTGTGTGTGACAACCGCTTGACAACCGGTAACTTAACGGTTCGGCAAAATTGTCCGATAGAATAAATACTAGTAGGTCGATTCATTCGACTAAAAATTCTTCAGGGTAGTGCCCCAACATTAGACTAATGACTGAAACAAGCAAAAAATAAAATATAAAACTAACGTATTAGACATTGCGTGTGTTATGGTAAAATACGGAATTTATAGTATGCATTCTTTTAATGTTTCCTTTTAATCTTTTAGTCAAGAGAGAAAGCAATGTCTACGATTCTTCACAAAGCCACCGAGACAGATGTTAGGTAGATAGGGAGGAAGTGGAAGGGGAGATAACTGCAAACTGGAGACTAGGTTCGAATTTTTACAACAGAATGGATTCTGCTAAAGTCTCCTAAAATGCCAGGTGATAGTGGTATTAAGCGGAACCTAAGATGGAGAGCTGGCAGAATCTTCAGCCCACCGGGCTAAATGATTAGCGGTATTTCGTCCGCCGTGGTTGACTTTGCCTTTCATCCTTTCGGGGTCGATAAAATAAGTAGCAGCCGATTCATCCCCTCCCGTGAAATTTCTGGCCTTGTGCCAATATTTGAAACCGGTATTAAGCGAGACGATGGTTTAAATAAGGATCCGAAATGCAACAAATACAGTTTTAGCAATCCGCTACCCTGGATTGATAACATATGGCGTTCAGATAAAAGGCGCTAATAGTTTTATTTGGCGGAGGTGTTCGTGTTGGTGGAGTAATATCGTTGAGTGAAAAGTTTGTCTTGTTACAAGACAATACTTTTGCAGTGAAATTTCATGATAAGAGTGGAATGTATTTGTAATTCAAAAGGTACAGCCTTATCACGCTCTCTGCTTGAGAATTATGTTAAGGGTACACATGGAATACTCAGCAATTTAGCACATTCATTCGCGAGCAAGTTATTTAGTTGATCGAACGACAAAATCCTCTCCGTCGGACGATGGAAATCTGCCATAAAACAGAAAAGGGAAAGAAGGACACAGGGACACATACACATATACGCTCTCTCTCTCTTTCTCTCTCACACACATACACACAGGGTAGAAGGAGAGAGAGGGGGTAGAGAGAGAGAGAGAGAGAGAGTGAGGGCAAAGGGAGAGAGAGAGAGGGTGCAGAAGGAGAGAGAGAATAGTTGTGACGCAGATTTCTCTCACATGTATTCAAAGAATGTGAAGTTTGCATGGTAAATAAGAGGTATTTGGGACGTGAACTTTTATTTCGAAAGTATTGACTAAATTATGCGTGTGTGCTTCTGCACTACACACACACACACACACACACACACACACACACACACACACATTTACGTATCATCATATGCATGTATACACACACTCTCATATAAATACATACATGCATTCATACACACACACACACACACACACACTTTTTAGCACAACTTTAAAACGAAGTTATTAAGTTCTATCAAGAGAAAACTTAGAAAGGCCAATTGGAGATATTTTGTGTTAGTTTATTGTTGGCTGAATGGCAACGGCCTTCAGAGACTCGTCTACATTCTATCCATAGACTTACATACTCCTCCACAACACGTACAAATACACATGCACGACAAAATCAATAGAGAGAAAAATCGATAAGGAGTGCTGAAAAGTAGGGTTCGTTCTGCCTTTGAGAGTTTAGCATGATGATGTCAGTTGAATATCATAAGCAAAAAATGGACTTTACATCATGGTGGGAAAATGAGGAGATTAAATGTTTGTTCTTATTTCAGAGCGACACAGAATTAAAAATGATGAGAGATAAACAGTTCAAAAGATAGGAAACCGTGTTTGAAAGATGAGATATGGTACTTATTTCTCGTTAAGTAAGTGGACTGAAAAGCATAAAATATATTTCTTATAGCTTGTTCACAGGAACAGAGGTCTCTGGGAGGGTTGAGAGATATTTTCTCTTTAGGCCGAGTATTGGATCGAATGCTTGCTGTTAAGTATATATCTCAAATCGCTTACAATGAGTTTGAACTGAAAAGATAGATGATGGTAATCCCAAAATGTATCCACTCAGTCATTTCTCTCATCATAAGAGCCTTAGGTTATCCTCGAGTTGTTACTAAAATGTATTAGTGAGTGAGGATCTCCAGTTTTTGTTAATAACGATACTATTACCTATCGATTCTTGTGATAGGGAACTGACGTGGCGGGGGCACTAAAAGACCTCTGTCGATCAATGTTGATCTCATGTCTACACATATGCGTAGCTCAGAGAAAGATTGTTTTGAGGAAGGGCTGGTAGTTACCTATGCATACAGGTCTTCCTTCTATACGTCCTGTGATGTAGCTACAGAGTGTGCCGCCGGGAGATGCTCTTGAGAGAGGGTGTAGAGGGAGAGAGAGAGAGAATAGTTGTGACGCAGATTTCTCTCACATGTATTCAAAGAATACAGCAAACCCAGAAGTGCCGTCCACTTAAAATCGCCGCTCGTGGCGGACTGTGTCCTTGTCCACCGCCATCCCAGCTACCTACTGGTCAACTCACTGATGTCTATCCACGTGATAACCGCCGACATGAGTCAATGCAGCTAGGTATTTGTGTTGTAGCTGGCGTTACTGCCATGATACTGAGAGCTGGAACAAACACCACAAGGCTTTAAAAAGTAAATAAGTGCTGAGGTCGATTCACTCGACTAAAAATTCAAGGCGGTGCCCCAGCATGGCCGCGGTCTAACGATTGAAACAAGTAAAAGAGATTAAAAAGAGACAAAGTATGCATGTTCTTTAACTTAATTTAACCTAGAAGTGATTCTCTCCCTTTTAATGATAAAATTTACCAGAAGCAAACCACGTGATCGGCAACGCATTTATTCAATCACTTCTGAGACTATGTGAAGTTCAGATGATTCTAGCACGATTTGAACTCAACATGTAGGAGGTCAGATTTAAATGACAGTAAGCAATCTAGTCTGGTGCTCTTCAGTATATATATATGTATGTATATATATTGTTTATTCCTTTCTTTCTAAATTACTTTATTTTCCCACTCTCAAACAACAACAGCAACAAAAACAACATCAACAAATCAGCAGGAGCAGCGACAATAAAATAATTCCTTTCATTATCCCATGTCCCGAAAAAAAAACATCGGAAACAACCCCACCAATATTCCAACCCCTAAATGCGCACACGCGCGCGCACATACACACCGCCAAATCCACCCCACCCCTAC
>NC_068987.1:25655470-25657973 GCF_001194135.2 Octopus bimaculoides | reverse complement strand
CCACCACCATTACCACCACCACCACCACCACCATCATCACCATCCTTATAACCACTACTTCAGCCACTGCTATCACCACCAACCACTTCACCACCACCACCACCATCTCAAAAATCATGGCCATCCCCAATCATTGCCGCTTTATCCCCCCCCCCCAATTTCCATCAGCATCATCACTGCCATCACCAGCTCCGTTACCAACAATATTACCAAACATCATTACCTCACTATACTTAAACGCCTTACCAACTTCCCCGCTTTACACTAAGTCCCATTAAAACCACTGCCACATTACTCCCCAAACTTACGCCTTACTTCCACCATACAACGAAAGGGTCCACACTACGTTATTGTCACACAATACCATCGTACCATCACGTCACAACTACAACACACAACAACCAGCATCTCAACACACAAAAATACCACGCAACCACAATCACCATCACCGCCGCCGCCGCCGTTGACAGTAAAATGGCTAGGGGCAGTCCGCTCCGGGTGACGCTTTTATGGGGAGAGCCCTCTTAGGTCTGCTGTATGCAGTAATCAATCGCTATATCGCGGTTCACCTATCGCGGTTCACCTATCGTGGTTCACCTATCGCGGTTCATCATTTAAACTTACGTCGATTCCTCCGTGGTGTTGTTTTGCATTTATTATAAAATAAATATTTTCAAATTATAAAAATAATTAAAAAAATATATATATACGCTACAATACTGTTTCCATTTCGCGGATTTTCACCTATAGCGGTGAGGTAACACCCGCGATAATCGAGGGTTTACTGTCAGCCTCAATAGGCTTGGGAATGCGGGATGGTGACTGCACACTCAAGGCTTGTCCGAGACGAACACTCTAGTTAAGCCACTGACCATCGTCTCTACCACCACCACCACAACAACAACAACAACAACAACAATCACTATTCAAAAAATCAAATGCGCCCTTTTAAAGCCTAGCCAGACTCATGGGCCCAGTTTCCCGGTTTCAATGGCGTTAATCGTTTTTGCCCGCTGAGTGGACTGGAGCAATGTGAAATGAAGTGTTTTGCTCAAAATCAAACGCGTCGCCCGGTCCAGGAATCGAAACCACAATCTTACGATCGTGATGCTGACACCCTAACCACTAGGCCACGCGCCTCCACACAAATATTATTACCAATTTAGAAATCTTATTAGCTGACATAGCTACTTCAGCCTGCCTGAAATAACGTGGGAGATTACATGTGGTCGCAAGAACTGCAAAAACAGCAGCCAAATTCCCAGGGATTTACATTTTCGCTTCTTTAAATAAATATATAAATAATAAGTAAGACAAAGGGCACATTGGATAAAAGTATTCTGAGATACTCTCTGATTATATAACAGATGCAATTAACATATTTGGAACGCTGTGTATCACAGCTTTGTTCTCTCAGTACAAAAAAATAAGCGGCGAGTTGGTGTAGTCGTTAGACTCTCTTTGTTCTGAGTTCAAATTCTGTTGCAGTCTGCTTTGCTTTCATTCATTTTATTTATTTACTTTTGTGGGAGATGAAGGGAGTCGATAAAAAGTATGTCGGACAAGGTATCTGGCAGTATTTGTTCTGGCTCTTTGTGTACGGTGTTACTGAGTTCAAATCCTGCCATACCCTACACTGATGGTAGACTTAACCTGTCGCCCGGTTTGACGCCACGACATAACATCGTAAGTTCCTCTAGCGGAGTCCACTGTTTTTGCAAATATTCGGAACATGTTTCTACTTTAAAGGTACCTTGGGTTATGGTTTTCCCACATTACTTCGGAAGGAGCGTAGGGCAGGCTTCCCAGTTTCTCTGACGTATATATTCCTCCCTGGACAGGACGCCGGTCCGTCGCAGGGTTACTCACTTTTGTCAGCTGAGTGGACGGGAATAACGTGAAACGAAGTGTTTTGCTCAAGAACATAACGCATCACCCGGTCCAGGAATCGAAACCACAATCTTACGATAATGAGTCGAGCACCCTAATCACTAAGGCATGCGCTTCCATACCTCGGGTTATGAGTATGGAGAAATAGAAAAACCAAAACAAACAAAACATCTAAAACACAATAACAGCCGCCGATGCTGTCACTATTAGGATTTCTACGCTTAACGAATGTGTGCAAAGGGAGGCGATTGTTACTCTGTTAGTGACTGATTGTCTAATCATTCAACAGTTGTGTAACAGAGGCGATTAGCGGCAGAAATATATGAGGGAGGGAAGGAAAGGGAGCGGGGGGAGGGAGAGAGTGAGAGAGAGAGAGAGAGAAAGCAAGCAATACAACATTAATGATGATGCTTGCAATATATACACAAATACACACACACACACACATACACACATACATATACACACACACATATATGTATACATATACACACACACATATATGTATACATATACACACACACATATATATATATATATACATATGCATATATACACAGATATATATACATACACACACACACACACACACACACATATATATATATATATA
>NC_068987.1:25650986-25651516 GCF_001194135.2 Octopus bimaculoides | reverse complement strand
GACACAGAGTCTCTTACAGAATTCCACACACACACACACACACACACACACACTTCCAGACGTTCAGGTATCACGATATACTGCAACTACACCTCACGCACACCTCTCTCTCTCTCTCTCTCTCTCTCTCTCTCTCTCTCTCACCTGTCACAAGTGACCATCTCCTGCCCCGCCCCCGACACTCTCCATTCCACTGCCATCAATTTCAGATGACGTCATCACATCATTTCAATATCGTTTCAATCCTAGTCTCCACCCGCCCACTTTACATTATAACTCGGTATCATCACATACTACTACTACTACTACTACTACTGCTTCTGCTGCTGCTACTACTACTACTACTACTACTACTACAATCAATCTCACCACCACCACCACCGTAGCCACCACAGTCAACAGCATCGAGACCACTACAACTAAAACTTAGAACACTACTACCAGCACCACCACCACCACCACTACCTCCATTACCACCACTACCACTATCACCATCACAACCATCACAACTTTTATATCAACACCTTCAC
>NC_068987.1:25649497-25649838 GCF_001194135.2 Octopus bimaculoides | reverse complement strand
TGTGTGTGTGTGTGTGTGTGTGTGTGTGTGTGTGTGTGTGTGTGTGTGTGTGTGTGTACAGGGGTGGAGAGACAATGTATGAAAGATAAAAAGCTGTGTGTGTGTGGAGAGAGAGAGAGAGAAAGAGAGGGAGGGTGATTGATATATGTCGAAATGGAAGAGAGAAGAGGGTGAGATTTAGAGGAGACAGATAGACGTATAGGTAGATAGATAGACAGACAGACGTGTAGATACAAAGAGACTGATAGATAGACAGGTAAAATGAACAGACAGACAAGCAAATGGATAGACAGACAGACAGACAAGCAAATGGATAGACAGACAGACAGACAAGCAAATGG
>NC_068987.1:25648985-25649487 GCF_001194135.2 Octopus bimaculoides | reverse complement strand
AATGGATAGACAGACAGACAGACAAGCAAATGGATAGACAGACAGACAGACAAGCAAATGGATAGACAGACAGACAGTTAGAAAGACAGGCAGACAAGCAAATGGATAGACAGACAGACAGTTAGAAAGACAGGCAGATAGATAGATAGAGAGAGAGAGAGAGAGAGAGAGAGAGAGAGACAAACATTTAGAGACATACAGTGAGAAACAGAGATAGACAAAGGGACAGACAGACTGACAGTCAGACAGTCAAGTGCTATTAACACTGATTATACTTATATTACTCGGCATCGAAGGATTTAGTGACATTCATGTGTCACTTTCGAAAGAAAATCACGACTCAAAGCAAGGTTCGAAAGGTGACTAGTTTCTGAATCTGGTTCTGTAGAAAGCTTTCGGGTGTGATGCGATCTCTGAGTGAATTTGATCGTGTGCCGTGACAGCACCGAAGACCAGATCAGATTTTTGTCTTTAATTTTAATTTATATTTTGTTTTAATAGA
>NC_068987.1:25646925-25648930 GCF_001194135.2 Octopus bimaculoides | reverse complement strand
CTCTCTCTTTCTCTCTCTCTCTCTTTCTCTCTCTCATGCATACTTTAACATCTCTCTCTCTCTCTCTCTCCCCTCCTCTCTCATATACTCTTTAACATATCTCCCTCCCACCTCTTTCTCACACACTCTTTAAAATATTTTCCCATCAGTCTCACACAAACCTTAACATCTCTTCTTCGTTCTCTTTCTCTCTCTCTCTTTCTCTCTCTCTCTCTCTCTCTCCTGTGATGCCACTTCGCTCCCCTCTCAGCATCTCACACACACTTTAATACCGCTTCGCCCCCTCCCTCTCACACAATCTTTAATACACGAAGCCCCAATCACTGTACCGCGCCGCGGACCAGTACCAAACCATGGTTTATCTGGCAGCGGGCCGCACAGAAAGAGACAAAATTTTTAATATTAAGTTTTATTAATATACATTAGTTTTAAATATTGGTACAAGGACTAAGTTTTCTGGAGCTGGGGTTAAGCAACAAATTAACCAAGGTATTGCTACATCAGTTACGCGAAAAAAAAAAAATGCAAGGGTGACCCTACGTAGCCACTACACTAAGTATGTCTGCTTTTATTGGGTAAGTAGGGGCTACCAAACATATTGAGTTACTTAAAGTGAGGATGCAAATGCTATAGACCAGGGATTTTCAAACTGTGGTCCGCGGACCACAGGGGGTCCGCAAGGACAAGACAGGGGGTCCGTGGACAGCAAATACTTTTTATGGGCAATTTGATTTTATATATGTTTTTTAATCGAAATCTTTTAATTGTCAATAAACCTATTTGTTAAATACTGTTAAATAAATAAATGTAAAAATATATGTTATTTTAAGCAAATATTTATGTATAAATTTCATAAGCGTTTATAAGGGGGTCCTTAAGGTAAAGCCTGAAATATAAAGGGGTCCGCAAGTCAAAAAGTTTGAAAACCCCTGCTATAGACGGTTTTATAGAGAGTCAAGTCTTGTTTGTTTTATTACATTTTCCAACGAGTCCTTTAAAAATGGCTTGAAGACTCTAGGTTATAAATTTAAATAAATTTGGCTGTTATTTCTAGCACGGATCTAGGACTGATGCCAGTGTGTCTGTGGGCCAGTGTGCAAGTGTGCGAAAACTGGAATACTTTTAATCCTAAGTTTGTTCGATCCAGGCCATCCTGCGTCTAACCCAACAACGTCACACCAACACGACTTACAATTTATCCAATCCGGTTTGTTCACGGATATCAAGGGACCCCTCATATCTATGAAATAGAAGAAATATTGTTGATTTATGTAAGGTGAGAAAAACAACACAAAACACAAAAATAAATCACGTACATGTGTTTGTAATATATGTTTAGCGCAAGTCAATTTTTCGCCTTCAGTTGTCTCCCTTGCTCCATTAGTCGATTTTTGGCGCGAGTTTATTCTTGCAAATGCGCATATACACAAGTATATGCATATATAAACATGTGTGTATACATGTATGTGTGTGCGCGTGTGATGTTGGATCTATCTATCTATCTATCTATTTATCTATCTATCTATTTATCTATCTATCGATCGATCTATCTATCGATCGATCTATCTATACAAACGCACATATAACGTGCGTATATATATCTAGGGGACTAAGTTACCGATGTAATTTTACAGGAAATAAAGGCATAAATATTGTGCTCTAATTTACAAATATATTTGCAGTGCACCTGAGCACCGTATATAACAAGTTCATTATAATATGATAATTCTGTTTCCCTTTTTTTCACCAGCAAATCCACATGGGCACAAATAGTCAAGCATGTAAGCACGCTTGTCGTACGTATGTATATGAATGATGATGGGTATTAAGCATCATAAAGACTATAGCACTTATATAGAATATTTCTATATCCATCCGTACGTCCGTCCGTCTGTATATCGGGTTGTCTGTTTGTCTACCTGTTTGACTATTTACCACTATTTCCTACCTCATATGCATTCATTAGAAAAAAGTAGGTAGGTAGGGAAACATATATATATATATA
>NC_068987.1:25642785-25646443 GCF_001194135.2 Octopus bimaculoides | reverse complement strand
TATATATATATATATTATATGGAAGGGAAGAGACAGAGAGTAGGGGAAATAGCTTGGGATAAAAGTGTAGGATATGCGGTGTGTGTGCATATGTATGTATGTATAGATAGATAGATAGACAGATAGATAGATAGATAGATAGATAGAGACAGAGAGACAGGAAGAGAGAGAGGGAGGGAGGGGGAAGACAGAGAGAGTGAAGCCAGAGATGGAAATAAAGAGAGCTGAAATTGGGTGGAGAGAGAGAGAGAGAGAAAAAGAGAGAGAGAGAGAGAATGAGAGAAAGAGAGAGAGAGAGAGAGAGAAAGAGAAAGTGAACGTTAGAAATGTTAACAACATGTAAAAGCTTTGATCATATGATGTAGTTTGTCACAAATGACAGACACTCAACACAACTTAACATAAGTGAGTCATGGCTTAAGATCCTTCGAAAGGATTTACCTTCTTTCACATGATTTCCATCATCAATCATATTACCACCACCACCACTACTTTTACTACTTTTCAGGCACGCCGACTGCTGTTTTATAGAAGAGAGACTAGTTGATACCATTGACCCAAATACTTGACTGGTATTTCATTTTATCGATTCCGAAGAGAAGAAAGTTAAAACTAACGTCGTTGAGATTTGAACCCAGTCTGTGAAGAGTCGCAAGAAATATCGCAAGGCATTTTGTCTGAAGTTCTAACGATTCTGGCAATCCACCGCTTTTAATTGTTTCTAACATAGGTAGGTACAAGACCTAAGTAGAGGCGCAATGGCCCAGTGGTTAGGGCAGCGGACTCGCGGTCATAGGATCGCAGTTTCGATTCCCAGACCAGGCGTTGTGAGTGTTTATTGAGCGAAAACACCTAAAGCGCCACGAGGCTCCGACAGGGGATGGTGGCGAACCCTGCTGTACTCTTCCACCACAACTTTCTCTCACTCTTACTTCCTGTTACTGTTGTACCTGTAATTCAGAGGGCCAGCCTTGTCACACTGTGTCACGCTGAATATCCCCGAGAACTACGTTAAGGGTACACGTGTCTGTGGAGTGCTCAGTCACATGCACGTTAATTTCACAAGCAGGCTGTTCCGTTGATCGGATCAACTGGAACCCTCGGCGTCGTAAGCGACGGAGTGCCAACAACAAGACCTGGAATTTCTTTTGTGGGGTTGGGGTTAGTCGATAACATTGATGAACTCAGAACAAAACTAGCAAGATCAATTATTGTAAAGACTTTTTCATGGTGCTTTAACAATTTGTCTGATGATCATTGAATTGTCTGAGTCGTTAGAGCTTCGGGTAGAACGCTTTGCAGTGAAGGAATACAGTAAATAATAGAGTAAAGACAATCACGATCATACGAATATGGTGATGAGGGTGGTGGTGGTGGTGGTGGTCGACTACGTTAGCAAGAACCACTGGACAAAATTTGAAAATTTGAAGTAAGCCGTATGGCGGGGAGAAATAGGATATTCGACGCTTCAAGTGTTGACCTTCGTCTGATATACTGGTGATTCTCCTTCAGTATTTTATTGACTGCATTTAAGCTCGTACGAAGATAGTAATAGTCCCAGGCCAAGTGCTCAAATGGGGCCCAGGTCCCATTTTAACTGGATATAAAATATAGGTCATATGCCAAATATGAATTGAGGGTTTCATTTCAACAAGGCTGAATATAATGTGAAATGTAAGCTTCGCTTCAACTGGTTTTAAGTCGTTGGCCAGGAGAGAAATATAGGCTTCATTTCAACTAGTAATAGTCCCAAGCCAAATGTTATGTGATATGTTGGCCTCATTTCAATTGCTAATAGTACCAGGACAGGCGTGATGTAAAATCTAAGTCCCATTTTTACCGGTAAATGGCTCAGGACGCATAAAATGCAGTACTTTGTTTTAAACTGCTCATTAAGTATTTTACTAACCAGTGCTAAATATATGTGATGTATGTATAACTCATAAATATATACATGTACATGTAGTTAGTGTACATTATGTACTTGCAAATAAAATGAAAAAAATAAACTAGAACGCTTTATTAAAAAAAGGTAATATTTCAAGAGAGAAGCTTTCATTTTGCCTTTAACAGGGAGAACAGACCTCCTCAAAATCATAGGCACATGTCAAGAGTTCCACTTGTTGCCCTTCTACTGTTTTGGTCAAGTAATAATTTTTAATCGAGCAAGCGGGTTTCTCTTTCCAACGACACTTTTCCCCTCGAAAACAGCAGTGTTTGTATTTCCATACCGCATAACTTATTAAAATTGACAAACTTTTACGAAATAATGAACTGATTTGAATTGAAACTGAGTGTTGATAGTGGACTTAGAGACTGGTTACTGGACATATTCTTATCTAACTTATTATTTTCTCTTCCCGCCAATGTCCAATATCAGCATTACATCATAGCTATTAAGCACCATTTCGATAAATTCCTCTTATTTTCTGATGATATCTTACAACAATGTGTCTCCGTTGGCGTATTATTGTTGAGTCGACTTATATATATATATATATATATATATATGTATATATATATATATATATATATATATATATATATATAGGCTGGTCCAAAAGTAGGTTTACAGTTATTCAACTATCTCTTTCACATTTATATATTAACAATTTAGATCATAATTATATAAAAAATATGAAACCATTATTCTGTGCTATTTTAATTAAATTGTAAGATAGAAATTTAAATGTGATAAAATGTTTTAAAAGAAATTTGAAGTGCCTACGCGATAACTACAAACCTACTTTTGGGCCACCCTGTATATATATAAGCTATACGCTTTAAGAATGTGAAACCATTGGTCACACAATGACCAGACATGTACTTAACTGCTTATAAATACATTACTGTTTTAGCCATTTACATACTTATATCATTTAGCTTATCTTTTACTTGCTTCAGTCACTGGGCTGCGACCATGTTGGGACACCGTCTTGAAGGGTTTTAGTCGAACAAATTGTCCCCTGTGCACATATTCTTTAAAGTCTGGCGCTTATTGTATTGGTCTCGTTTTTATTAAATTCCATACATTAAATAGGTACTTTTACAATGAATTGGAACAATTTAGTCGATGTCTTTATAGTTTTATTCTGGATAAGCATTGCAAACCTTGACGGTATGTCCCTAATAACCATGCATATGTATGTATGTATGTATGTATGTATGTATGTATGTATGTATGTATGTATGGGCTATGTCCATATTCATACATACATGCGTGTGTGTGAATAAAAGGGATGGATTGATTGTCGCATTAGAAGCTATGTGTTTTGCTTTGGAAATGGAGTTGGGTAGCACCTGTTATCAGAATTTTCTTTCTAATCTGAAGATGGAACGAACCGTATTTACTCTTTTGCTTGTTTCAGTCATTTGACTGTGGCCATGCTGGAGCACCGCCTTTAGTCGCGCAAATCAACCCCAGGACTTATTCTTTGTAAGCCTAGTACTTATTCTATCGGTCTCTTTTGCCGAACCGCTAAGTTACGGGGACGTAAACACACCAGTATCGGTTGTCAAGCGATGTATTTGTTGAATTGCACAGTAAATTTTCTTGAACAATTATCCAATCATTTGTATTTTCTTTATGAGCCGTGTTTATGCTAGAGACCAGCCAACAGCGTTTTACCACGATCACTCGACTGATCCTACATTATAT
>NC_068987.1:25637603-25642775 GCF_001194135.2 Octopus bimaculoides | reverse complement strand
GTGGGCCAAAAGTCACGCACCAAAACATTTAATATTTTGTTTATATTTCATTATCATTATTGTTGTTGTTGTTGTTCACTTTGTTCATCATATACAAGTACGAGTGTATTCATCCTTATTTTATTTATCTTCTTAAATATACCGGAGTATATTGCGTGACTTTTGGCCCACCCTGTATATATATTTATCATATTCGTAGGCGTATGTATAAATATGTACGTATGTATGTGCGTGTAGATATATGCACGCATTTACAATGTGAGCAACAGAAAGAGAGAGAGAGAGAGAGAGAGAGATGGGAAGTGAGATGGGAAGCGGAGGGGGGTTATGTCACCTTGGTTTCTATAGCAACTTTGTAGACATTATTAGTTTTCCAGTTCTATAAAACATTACTGAAAACCTACAAAACTAAATTTCCTCTTGTTTAGTTTTACTACGTGTGTATATATATGTGCATATATATAATATGTGAATATATTATATGTATGTGTATATATGTGTATATATATATGTATGTCTTTATGTGTGTGTGAGTTGGTGTATGCCTGAGTGTATTTAAGTGTGTCTATGTGTGTATATATTTATGTATGAGAGTGCCTGTGTGTATGTTGTGAGCATCAGTGTGTGTGAACATATATTCGTGTCTGTGTGTATTTGTATGTATGTACAGTGTGTATTACTTGCCTTTGTGCGTGTGTTTATGCATATATATATATATATGTGTGTCTGTATGTATTTATGCGTGTCTGTTTGCGTATTCTTGCGTAGGTGTGTGGGTATTTACGTGTGTGTGTGTATGTGTGTGTGTATGTGTGTGCTTGTGTTTTTATGTATGTGCCTTCATGTATTTATGCATGTATCTACTTATATATGTATGGGTATTTACATGTGCGTGTGTATGTGTGTGTGTGTGTGTGTGGTATTTGCATTTCAGCGCGTACATATTTATATGAGTATGTTTATCAACGTCTTTATATATGAATTTAGGTATGTCTTTCTCTCTCTCCTTCTCTTTCCTTCTCTCTGTCTCTGTCTTTGTCTGTCTGTCTCTTACTCTCTCTCTCTCTGTCTCAGTGTCTCTGTGTGTCAGTCTCTTACTCTCTCTCTCTCTCTCTCTCACTCTCTCAGTGTCTCTGTCTGTCTGTCTCTCTCAGTGTCTGTCTCTCTATCTCTCTCTCTCTCGCTCTGCGTGCATTCCTTCCATTGTAAGTGATGTTGTCACTGTTGTTCTTGTTACAGTGCTTGGCTTTTGTTGGTTCTTTATGTTATTATTTCTAAGTTCTTGGGGGTAGATTTTGGTGATGCTGGTGACGACGATATGATGGAGTGATGGAAGAAGAGTGGAAAGGTGGGATTGGCGGAGCCTATATATTTTACTTGAGTTTCTTTCTGTCATAGACGTCCTAAAAATAGACGGTAATTTGAGAACATAAAAGGAGCAAATGCGTCTCTCGGACATTTTTTTCCTTTACCATATGTTCGACAGATCGAGAGAGAGAGAGACAGAGACAGACAGAGGGAATGAGAAAGGGTGAGTTAGGAGAAGGAAGGGTGAAAGAGGAACGAGAAGAAGGAAAGGGCGGGAAATGAAGGAGAAAGTTATCACAACATGCTCTCCCACCCCTCGTGACATACATATGCACACAAACACACACACACACACACACACACACACACACACACACACACACACACACACACACACACACACACACACACACACACACACACACACACAATCATCATCATTAACACTAGTATCCCATCTCGAACTCTCAACCTTCCCATTACCGCCAGAGTCTATTGTAGCGGCATCTCACTCTCTCTCTCTCTCTCTCTCTGTGTATATATATATATATATATATGCACACGCGCGCACATACACATTCTCTTCACTGTGACCTCCCAGGGTAACTTCAAATCTACATCCTTTCATTTTTTTCTCATGCTCAACGCCCCCAACCATTCTTGTGCCTCCACCCTATCACACAACGTCATTATTATCATCATCGTCATCATCATCATCCTCATTCACAGACACATACAAATTCTTGCAGAGACTTCCCAATTCCATCCATCTTAACGGGGGTTTTTCCGAACCACATTATAAATAACTTCATCCCTACCAACACTCAACCCAATTACAGTTTGTACATGTGTACATGTGTACAGTTTGTACATGTGTACATGTATGTCTGTCTGTGTATTTCCAGCTTTACACATTGTTGGACACCACATCATCTCCGAGAGTGTTAAACGGTAGCTAAAAATAATATATTTTATACAGCCTCAAGTCAGAATAGCGAAATAGATATGCTGTTGACTGAGCAAAGACAATGAACAAGTTGGAATCAAAAAAAGGAGTGACGGAATAAATAACTTGTAGAATTTAGTCAAACCTTAAGATTTTGTGTTCCGATAGAACTATGGAGAATTTTTTCCTGATATAAAGTATCAGTTAAGTTGTAGGGGTGGATATAGTCAACTATACTCTACCTCGAAATACGTGGCTCTGACGTCTATTCTAAAATATAGAGATTTTGTGTTCCGATAGATCTATGGAGAATTTTTTCCTGATATAAAGTATCAGTTAAGTTGTAAGGGTGGATATAGTCAACTATACTCTACCTCGAAATACGTGGCTCTGACGTCTATTCCAAAATATAGAGATTTTGTGTTCCGATAGATCTATGGAGAATTTTTTCCTGATATAAAGTGTCAGTCAAGTTGTAGGGGTGGATATAGTCAACTATACTCTACCTCGAAATACGTGGCTCTGACGTCTGTTCTAAAATATACAGATTTTGTTGACGTCGTAATCATTTTTTAAAACTTTCGAGAGAATGTGAAGTAATTCTTTTTGGGGATATCTCGAAGCACACAGATAAAGCTTTACATAACAACATGGAAATATTGGGTTCAAAACCTTTTGGGATTGATAAAGTCGAAGGAAAACCCTGTTCCACGAGCAGCCTTCGATTTTATTTCGTTCAAAAAAAGGCTTTTCAACACAATACTGTTATTTATAACTTTATATGACTGCATCTAGGTATTCCAAAATAGAATTATCCTTATTACTGTTGTTCGATATGTGTCTCGGGTATGACTTTATAGTGCGTCCAGTAGTGGCACTTGTTTAGGAGTCCTATGGTTTTGAGGAGTGTGGAACCACATCTTAACCGCTACTTTTCCCAGTTCTACTCTGATCAGGAGTAGTAACACTGTCAGGATCCTAATTATGAGTTAATTAGCAAGTAAGTCGGAGAGATGGTGCTCGTTAGCATTAGTGGTGGTGGTGTTGGGAATAGGGGCAGCTCATCTAGAAGAAAGAAAACCTCGAATCCAAACCAACGTTGCCTAGAGTCCATATCCGGCCATAGCGTAGGTTTCGGGAATAAACCTTGAGGAAAAAATCGGGTGTTGGAGACCCTGAAGCAGTTCGATTTTGTCTACAAACTCGTGCATGCAACTCATGCGATGACACTGGTGTCAAACTATAATGGCTATGTTGTTCCTTTGGATCCATCTATGTCATGTAGAGCGGAGACAAGCAGCATGGGCAACAACTTGCTCTTCATACCATACTACCAAGGCTTGGATCCTATCGAACACTACTAGAGGGATAGGACTGGATAACTCAAACGTTACCAGGAAACCCACAAGTGCGGCCTGTGTGACAGAGACTGCCATTTGCTCATCGGCCAATTCAGCCACAGACAACACTGTTTTAGTGAGGCGATCAACTACGATCTTTATCTATAGTCATTAATGACAGACAGAGGCCTTAAAAGTTGTTCATAAAGAGAAGTGGGTATCGTCAACCGTAAGATCAAGATCCAAACGATTTCTGAGTTAATGATATTCCAGACCAGCTCTGTTTTTGATAGCCTTGGAAGAGAAACTACACGTAGACATATATACAGAGTGAAAGTTCCAGAGCAGTAGGCATGGGAATAAAGGTATAGTGCTGTGTACATGACCGAGTTTCCGGTCAGCACAAATACAGCTGATCTATAAGTAGAGAAATTCTAGTCGTGAACCTCTTTATTATTGCTTTGGATGCGGAGGGAGTGCTGCGTCCATAGCTCAAACATCATCGAAACTAAATGAAACTGACGCGATTAATGTTCCTGATTAAAGCTTGCATGTGGAGCAAAATATGGACTGGAACGATCACAGAGAAATGAGATTCTGGGAAGGAAGGACTAGACATAACGGTCAGCTTGTTGATCGATAAAATATAGGTGACAACTGAAGGAAAGAAGAATGGATCGGAAATGCCTGAATTGAAATGTCACAAGATTATCTAACAAAGAGGAGCAGGTGTCCGTATAGCGTCGATAGAAAAAGCAGAGAGAGACGTCGCATCTGTGGACCAGGAGCATGTGTTAACGAGTAACTAAATGTCAAACACTCAAGAGACCATTCTTTTGCCCGTTGTCTAGTATGCTTGTAGGTTGCCTCAGCACAATGTTGGACTTTTACTCCATAATGCGTCTCACCACAATTCTGTAAGGCGTTTTCATTTCTCGTGTTTTCTGGTCCTCAGACAGAAGAGCAGTTTTTGTGAAGCTGTTTTTGAGTTAAGTTAAGGACGTGAGTTTACGATGAGAGAGACTGTCTGAGATGGTGATACTATTTTCTTGATACATGAACTGATTGCGATTCTATGACCGCATTATTCAATGTGCCGATTTGGCTGCTATTTCTAGCAGACTGATAAAGCTTTCAAATATAGGTGTCAATATAATCGACTGCTTCCCCCACACCGTCCCGATCATTTTTCTTATTTTATGTTAGAAATTATTGCAATCTATTATACTCTTTTATTCTTTTACTTGTTTCAGTCTTTTTAACTGCGGCCATGCTGGAGCACCGCCTTTAGTCGAGCAAATCGACCCCAGGACTTATTCTTTAGAAGCCTAGTACTTATTCTATCGGTCTCTTTTGCCGAACCGCTAAGTTACGGGGACATAAACACACCAACATCGGTTGTCAAGCGATGTTGGGGGAACAAACACAGACACACAAACACATACATACATACATATATATATATACATATATACGACGGGCTTCTTTCAGTTTCCGTCTACCAAATCCACTCACAAGGCTTTGGTCGGCCCGAGGCTATAGTAGAAGACACTTGCCCAAGATGCCACGCAGTGGGAG
>NC_068987.1:25636504-25637593 GCF_001194135.2 Octopus bimaculoides | reverse complement strand
GAGCAAATCGACCCCAGGACTTATTCTTTAGAAGCCTAGTACTTATTCTATCGGTCTCTTTTGCCGAACCGCTAAGTTACGGGGACATAAACACACCAACATCGGTTGTCAAGCGATGTTGGGGGAACAAACACAGACACACAAACACATACATACATACATATATATATATACATATATACGACGGGCTTCTTTCAGTTTCCGTCTACCAAATCCACTCACAAGGCTTTGGTCGGCCCGAGGCTATAGTAGAAGACACTTGCCCAAGATGCCACGCAGTGGGAGTGAACCCGGGACCATGTGGTTGGTAAGCAAGCTACTTACCACACAGCCACTCCTGGTGACGACGTTCGAGCGTTCGAATGTTACGCTTTCAACAAGCTTGACTATTATAAGATATTATAGAACTATTCAACATAATGAAACAACTTCCAGGGTTGCGCTTTAAACAACCTCAATTACGGAGCAATATCGAAAGCGCAATTAATCAACGTAGCGAAGATCTGTAAATTTATGAACCAAAATAAGAATACAAACATTTATAAAACAATCATCAAACGTCTCATGATGATGATATTATTATTATTGTTGTTGTTGTTGTTGTTAAGACGGTGAGCTGACAGAATCGTTAGCACGTCGTAGGAAATGCTTAACGGAATTTTGACTGTTTTTCCGTTCAAATTCAGCTGAGTTTGCCTTTGCCTTTTATCCTTTTGGGGTCGATAAACAAAGTACCAGTTGAACATTGGGGTCGATATAATCTACTAGCCCCTTCCCTCACTCAAAATTTGCCTATAGTAGAAAGGATTATTATTATTATTATTATTACTATTATTATTATAGAAGTAGCAGTAGCGGTCGTAGCATTAGCAGCAGTAGCAGCTACTTTTGTGTAAAAATCTAGAAAATCTGACGTAACAAGCGGCACACTGATCCTAATTCCATTCGAATTCTTTGGGTTTGTCATCTCGACATATCAAAAATATATCTCCCCTTCCCCAAACTTCGTTCCATTTTGGATCGATAGTGGGAAGTCGCCATGTTGGAAAGACAGAGTAAGTCTTAGAAATGAAGCAGCATGGCGGAGGG
>NC_068987.1:25631693-25635207 GCF_001194135.2 Octopus bimaculoides | reverse complement strand
TATATATATATATATATATATATATATATATATATATGTGTGTGTGTGTGTGTGTGTGTATATGTTTGTGTGTCTGTGTTTGTCTCTCCAACATCGCTTGACAACCGATGCTAGTGTGCTTACGTCCCCGTAACTTAGCGGTTCGGCCAAAGTGACCGATATAATAAGTACTAGGCTTACAAAGAATAAGTCCTGGGTCGATTTGCTCGACTAAAAGAGTAAAAGAGTAGTGAACATTATTATTAACAATATTATTATTATTATTATTATTATTATTATTATTGGTAGTAATAGTAGTAGTAGTAGTAGTAGTAGTAGTAGTAGTAGTAGTAGTAGTAGTAGTGGTAGTAGTAGTAGTAGTAGTAGTAATTTGAAACCATTATTACTATTATATAAAATAATGTATATGGTATATTACACACACACACACACATATATATGGAAAACAAAACAAACAACAAAAAGAACCACCCTTCATCTGTTGTTGGCTGTTTTTCTACTCTCGTATTTCGAGCATTTAACAACAATATACGCTTTCGATAAAACAGTTGCTCCCGCAAAGGAAATTAAATAAAATTTGGGATTTTGCGGAGGGTCAAAATTGGTAACACAAACAGGACAGTGAAAACAACCTATGCCAATATCATTTAACAGCTGCACGAAGACATACATTATCCAATGATATACAATGGGGGATTGTTGAAACCTTTCCAAAGTAAAAATCAGGGTGAACAAGGAATGTCTATTAGAGCTTATGATCTCCTTGGTAGCGATTGACTGGATGATACATCAAACTGCGTATACCAAAAGAGCAGGTATATGGTATATGTATAAGAGCAGACACCACAGAACTTAGAGTCTGCAGACAATATTTCCCTGATATTACAGGAAAAATAGACAGGCTGACAGAGACGGAAGTGAAAACTGAACTACGGATTAACATTGAAAAGACAGAGATCATGAAAGTTGAAAACGACACCTCTGGCTCTGTCATGGTTGAGTGAAAATCACTTGAGCGAAATGAAACGTTCCACTATCTAGGAAGCATGATGTCTGCAAACAGAGGTACAGAGAAAGGTACGGAAGCGAGACTTGCGAAAGTAAGAAAATAAAGCCTACAATACTTCTTTTGAAAGCAAAGGCTCTGTCGAGGTCTATTAACCTGAGAATTTTCAGTTGCAACGTCAAATTTATCTGGCTATATGATGCACATCCTTAGGGAACGAACGCAAATGACATGAAAAGGCTCCAAACAGGTGCTTCAGAGACATCCTAAGCATCAAGTATGCAAAAATTGCGAGTAACAAGAATATTTGGGTCACATGGAAGCAAGAAGCCATCAGTCAACAAATAGCAAAGCATAACAGAGATGAGTAGGCTATCTATACATTTAGAAGAGAAGATGATTGGCAAGTCACATCTAAGAGTGGAACTTAGTGAGGAAAAGAACGCCGGAATGCCCAAGTATCAATTGACAGGGACCAGCAGAGGAGAAATTATAGTGGTAACACGGAATGTGGAAACAAAGTGAAAGGATAATCTCAGAACAGAACGTGATGCAAAACTGTTGGGGAGAACTTGAAATTATTTTCCACTTAACAGCGGAATCCTAATGGAATTCACTCGCAAACGAGTTGTGACGATTCTCACGATATATATATGTGTTAGTGAGTGCGTGTATGTGTGGGAGGGGGAACGACTTTGCTTTTAGACATGTTGCTTCGAAGATACCACTGTGAACAGGTGTACAAGAAGCACTTAACACGTCGTGTAACGCAGTGTTTCTCACAGGAGTGGAGTAGAAGGTCGCTTAAGTGAGGACTGAAGCTATTGAAAATGTCAGGTTTAATAAAATTAAGCTGTTTCTAAGCATTGACACTTGTCGAGTACCACGGTAAAGAAAGAAGGGTTATATAAATGAAAATTCTATTCTGTCTTGTCATTTATAAAAACAGGACGGGCAAAATGCTTAGCGGTATTTCGTCAGTTTTTTCGTTCTGAGTTCAAAGGCCGCTGAGGTCGACTTTGCTTTTCATCCCTTTCAGCGTTGATAAAATAAGTATCAGTTGATCACTGGGGTCGATGTAATCGATTTACCCACTCCCCTGGAATTGCTGGCCTTGGTCCAAAATTCGAAAGCAATAAAAAGGGGCGGCAAATAAATTTTACTAATGTTTCGTAGGTTTATGTCTGGGGTATTAGTCTGTTTCAGAAACGCTTAGAGAGTATGCCGGATCTATTTCAAAACGGGGGCACCAGTTTTCATTTATGTTTTATGTAGTGTTTTTGGTACCGAAAGACTTTCAAACTTCGTATGCTTATCTATTTTGTGTTATAGAACAGAAAAAAATTTTTGTATTCGAATTTATTTCATGTAAAAAATTGTCTTATTTCGAAAATTTCTACTAATCACTGACGTCTATTCAGTTGAAAACAGTTAGAGCTGTAACGGTGTATATCGTATTAATCCCCTAAACCTAACCCTAACTAGACTGTTAACCCTAACCCTAACCCTAAAACTAACCCTAACTCTAGAATCCGAACTCTAAAATCGTAACACACATAGATACGCACAGCGTAATTTATTATATAAACAATATATGCGTATAAATTACGATTAAACCGGATGAAATATGTCACAGGGAATAACATTTTTATGACCGGCCAGCAGTAATTTTATTGAGCTGAATAGACGTCAGTGATTGGTTGAAATTATAGAAATACGACAACTTTAACATGGAATAACTTGCGATGTACGTTTTTTTGTTAAGAAGACTAAGAGTAAAAGATGTTTTATATGACACATTCTACCAGTGTCCCAAGTTTCGTTAGTGTTTCGGTAAGAAAATACTGGTGCCCCCGTTTTGAAATAGATCCAGTATGCCACAGCTATTACTATCGTCACATATTTCACAATCAAGAATCACCATTACGTCAGCAATCACTATCATCGCATACATCACCCTAAAAAACGGAGGTCTGTTAGCGCCACTCTTGCCGTTACCATTCTTACGACTCCCACCATCATGACATACATTGCACTCAAAGACGTCTACCAGCGTCACTCTCACCACCACCACAAACATCATCCGCACCACCACCACCACCACCGCCACTACTACTACAACCATCATCACTACCGCCACCACTACCAACCTCTATACTCATCACTACCACACACGTCACCCTCAACGATGTCTACCAGAGTCACTCTTACCACCGCCACAACCACTACCTTCACCACCGCCACCGCCACCACACATTCCAGTCGTTCCCTCCTCCTCCTCCTCCTCCTCCTCCTGTCATTCTGCTATGTGAAAAATAATTCATAAAATATATTTTTGTTTGTTTTTATTTATTTATTTATTTATTTATTTATTGAAGCGGTAATGGCAAATGAAGAAATGACAAAGAGAAACGGTTGGACGATTGGACGGTTGGCAGGATGTGGATGGATGAAACGCTTGTTTGGCCTGAAAGGCTGACAGACAAACAGATATGCTATATAATATAT
>NC_068987.1:25629165-25630794 GCF_001194135.2 Octopus bimaculoides | reverse complement strand
AGACAAAGAGGGCAGATAAAGCGAGAAAGAAAGCAAATACGATAAAAAAAAAAATTCCATGTTTTGTTAATCTTTTCCTTTTTTTTTTTCTTTTTTTGTTACCATTCATATTTTCATCATCATTATGAGTTATTTTCGGTCACCTCTTTATCTTAATAATTACAACCCGCTGGTGTTGGTCACCTCACCCCCCCCCCTTTTTTTTTTTCATAATCCTCGCACTCGCCTGTTATTGACATTGCTATGGCTGCTGTTGATTGCAAGTTGCAAGTGTCGTAGTGATCGCTATCGCCGTAGTCGTAGTCGTCGTCGTCGTGTGGTCTAGTGCCAATGGCGGAGGAGCAAAATTATTATCCGCCATCCACATTACCCTATCCACCTCCGCCACCCCCATCATGATTATCGTTATCATCATCATCGTCATTATTATTCCTATCATCCCTAGGAGACACAAACAAGCACCACCACTACCTGTCACCCACATCATCATCATTATCATCATCATCATCATTTCCTGGCAACCTGCAAATTTCATTATTAACAATAACAACAGCAAACCCTTAGAATTCATTTGCTTCAACAGCCTGTGCATATTATAATACACACATCATTCTATAATGCGAATAATAAATAATAATAATAATAATAATAATAATAATAATAATAATAATAATAATCCTTTCTACTATAAGCACAAGGCCTGAAATTTGATGGGAGGGCTTAGTCAATTATATCGACCCCACTACTCAGCTGCTATTTATTTTATAGACCTCGAAAGGATGAAAGGCAAAGTCGACCTCGGCGGAATTTGAACTCAGAATGTAGAGACAGATGAAATGCCGTTAAGCATTTTCTTCGACGGAATAATAATAACAATAATAATAATAATAATAATAATAACAATAATAATAATAATAATAATAATAATAATAATAATAATAATAATAATAACAATAATAATAATAATAATAATAATTTAATGATCATGGTTTTTTTTTTTTCTGTTTCTATAAGGTGATGGATGAGGAGACGTTACATGGCGAGAAGACAAAAACTATGAGAATTTAGACAGAACTCGCATGCAATGTGAATAATAGTGGTAATATGTATACACGCTATATACACCTTAGGAGGAAAGCCCGGGCGGGAGGAGGAGCGTCCCCCGGGGTCAATTAAAGCACCATCCACCCAAATCCAGCATTACTCTGACTACGAAGGATTAGCGTCCCCGTCTCTCGGCTCCCATTCCCCGGCCTACAGGGGCATACTGAGAGCAGACATCCACACACACCATCCATACACTAGGGGCCATGCTCGCTAATTTCATCCACCTTCCAATAAATTTACAGGAGGGCAACAACCCCTCTCCCTCTTTCACTTCCTCCATCTCTACCTTTCCTTCCCTCTCTCTCTCCCTCCCCCTCTCTCTACCCTTCACTTTTCACTCCAAGTGGAACTTAAAAGTCGATGAAGTGGTGTGTGTATGTGTGTGTAAAATGTATGTTTTAAGGGGTGGGGTACTGCCCTGTTCCATTTTCAATGAATCACATCCTATACCCCCATGGGTTCTAATTCTACTCGATTCCATCATCAACACACACACACACACACACACAAACACAAACACAC
>NC_068987.1:25625556-25626202 GCF_001194135.2 Octopus bimaculoides | reverse complement strand
CAACATCATCATCATCATCATCATCATCACCTTCTTCTCCTTCGTTTTCTTTTCCTCATATATGTGTATATGTGTGTGTATGCGTGTGTGTGTGTGCGCCTGTGCGTGTGACTGAATACCCGTGTATGAATGTGTATGTGTGTGTGTGCGTGTGCATGTATGTGTGTGTGACAGAATACAAGGTAAACATTAATTGCTCTGTGTATCGTTCCTTCCACTAAACATCATTACATACCTTATTTACATTATTTACATTTGACCCATATTTGTCTTCATCTTGTTTGTTGTTAGCAGGTGTCTTGGGGAAATTTCGAACCTGGGTTCTTATTCCTAAGGTATTTTCGATGTTGCTATAATAATAATAATAATAATAATAATAATAATAATAATAATAAATCGATATAAACGTATCTGTCAAGACCTACCAAAAACTGAGCAAATATAAAGATCTTGAAATAGAAATGAGCAAAATGTGGAATCTGAAGACGAAAACAATACCTATTGTCATAGGTGCCTTGGGAATGACAGCGAAACGGGCTGATTACTACCTAGCTCAGATACCAAGAAACCCCAAAATAGCTGAAGTTCAAAAGATAGTGCTCATGGGAACTGCCCATATCCTACGTAAAATACTGTCTATGTGATC
>NC_068987.1:25624836-25625350 GCF_001194135.2 Octopus bimaculoides | reverse complement strand
TAATAATAATAATAATAATAATAATAATAGTAATAATAATAATAACAACAACATCGAAAACTACCTTAGGAATGAGAACCCAGGCCCGAAATTTCCCCAAAACACCTGATGAATGCTGGAGGGTATATCTGCCGAAACGTTGTGTTAAAAACAAACAAGATGAGGACAAATATCCGTCAAATGTAAATAATGTAAATAATTCCTCATCTCTTAAATATAGAACTACATCTATACTCCCGTTATTTTTCAGCCATTGACTTTTCGTATTTCCCTGCAGTCCTTCCCTTCCACCCTCACCCGTCAAACCAAGTGAAATCGTAGTCGTGGCTGATGCCAGTGCTGTATGACTGGCACCTCTGCCGGTGGTACGTAAGAAGCACTGTGTGAGCATTGGGCCTCATGGAGGCAGTGACAGGTGACCAAGACCTTTGGCGATATACCGTGCTTGTGTAGACCTGTCAAGTCAAGTGAGACTGTAGTCTTGGTCAATGCCGGCGTTAAGTTAATGGCTCAT
>NC_068987.1:25623990-25624826 GCF_001194135.2 Octopus bimaculoides | reverse complement strand
TGTAGTCTTGGTCAATGCCGGCGTTAAGTTAATGGCTCATGTGCCGGTGGCATGTAAAAAGTACCCACTACACTCTGAGAGTGGTTGGCATTAGGAAGGGCATCCATCTGTAGAAACATTGCCAGATCAAATCAAAACCTGGTGCAGCTCCTACCTCCTTACCAGTTTTCAGTCAAACTGTCCAACCCATGCCAGCATGAAAACAAGTGTTAAACGATGATGATGATGATAATGATGTGTGTGTGTGTGAGAGTGTCTTTGCATCTCTATTAGTCCCGCACCAATGCATGACAACCGATGTTGGTGTGTTTATATCCCCATAACTTAGTGGTTCGGCAAAAAGAAACTGATGCCACAAATACCCGATGTTGATGTGTTTACGTCCCGTTTATCTAGCGGTTTAGCAAAAGAGAGATAGAGTAAGTACCAGATACTGGAGTCAATACATTCGGCAATAATTTCTTCAAGGCAGTGCCCCAGCTCGGCCGCAGTCTAATGTCCGAAACAAGTAACAGGTAAAGGATAACAGATACAGTGTCACTTAACATTTGAAGATATGAAGACATACTTTTCAGCATTAATCGAGACACGAGTTCAAATGCATGCGGGTTACTTGAGCAGTGGAATGATTTTTCTCAGAATAAACACAAATATATTTCCGCAGCATCCGATGCAACGATTCTCAAAATTCTTTGTCGAAAATCGAACTGAATGCATCGAAGTCGGAAACTAATGACAGTAATTCATTAATCACATCAAATTTTTGCATCTGTGAAATAATCTTTTCTGTCACTTTCATCATCATCATCATCATCATCATCATCATCATCATCATC
>NC_068987.1:25623473-25623980 GCF_001194135.2 Octopus bimaculoides | reverse complement strand
CATCATCATCATCATCATCATCATCATCATCATCATCATCAACATTACCGTCGTCGTTATCATCATGATCCTCATCATCATTATCAACGTTGTCATCTTCGTTATCATTCCCGTGATCGTCATCATTATCACCAGAATCCTTTCTCTTATCGTCGCAACTACCACTACCACCTTCGCCGCCTCCGCCATTATCCCTATTGACAATAGTTGTCAACGTTACGATCGCCTACTTCATTATTCCTTCCTTAATCTGAATCATGATATTCATCAGGACGCCAACAGCGACACATTGAGCACTACTTTGGTTAACTTAATCATGACGACAACACCAAACTAATATTAGGAACACAACCACTACTGCCTACACCATCATTATTATCATGGATTGATATGGTTACCACGTTGGCGTATATGATCAACACCATTACCAGCACGACGATAGCCACCTCGCCTACTGCTAACACCACTTCTACAACAACCACGACTACAAAACAACCAATTCCGCCA
>NC_068987.1:25622417-25623343 GCF_001194135.2 Octopus bimaculoides | reverse complement strand
GATATGGTTACCACGTTGGCGTATATGATCAACACCATTACCAGCACGACGACAACCACCTCGCCTACTGCTAACACCACTTCTACAACAACCACGACTACAAAACAACCAATTCCGCCATTATGAACATCACCAGCAGGAACACAACCCCCAAGGATTCTTCCTCTACTAACACCACAAGCATAGCCACAATAACCGTTACCATTATCATGAATACAACTATGTCCCTTCCACAACGCAATCGCTAATACTTGCTTGTGCCATCGAATATGGCGGAGACAGCTAAGATCGGGATCAACGCGACTACCTTTGGCACATGGGTATCACATATACGAGAGATCAATTAATCATTTCCTTTATATGGATGAACTAAAGCTTTTTGTGAAAAGTGGTTAACAACTGGAACGGCTTTTAACTATAGTAAAACAGTTTAGTGGTGATATTGAAAAGGAGTATGGTTCTGATAAATGCGTAAAAACCACATTCTTTGGAAGAAAACTCTTGAAAACCTATACCGTACAGCTTGACACGACTACTATAAACAAGGAATGGTATCCTGAATAAAACTACAAATATTTAAGTGCATGTAATGTTTAACATAATCCTTCACGTCCATAACCATAATCCCGGTTATCACCTAGACACGTTGTTTTTAAACTGATATATATATATATATATAACACAGAATGGGACAAAGACGCAAAACATCCAGACAGTTAGGTGATACACGAAAGGGACAAAACATACAGACAGACGATACAGAGAAAACAAGGACAGGTCATTCGGAGTTTTCTTTCTTCAGTCGAGATCCAGATTATCCTTGCAATTTCGGCTGGTCATTCTCAATATTGCTCCAATCTGGCCAGCCCCAAGGAAAAACTAAGCTAAGAGCATTCCTTGGAAAAAAGCAGTGAATGTATACAAAA
>NC_068987.1:25620002-25621251 GCF_001194135.2 Octopus bimaculoides | reverse complement strand
AGAACATGACGCAGTAAGCACTTTGAGTTCTGACAATCGCCGCATTTGTCTACAGAAAGAAATTTTTACATTCGTGTGTGAATAATAATGGGTTGTCCGGAAAGTTCGTGCCGATTTATAGTAGCTTACCTTTCGACTTATTTGCCATGAAACCACCTGAAATCTGGGAAGAGGGTATTTTCAAGTTAAAGGAAAGATGGAGACGCATTGTGCAACAAAATGCTTCATATTTGGTTGATTAAAAATGTAATGGCAAGTATTTATTGACTTTTTTCTTTCCTTTAAAAATCGGCACGAACTTTCCGGACAATCCAATACACAATATCTGTCATGAATTATGTTAACTCTATCTGGATCCCTATTATTTCTGTAACAGGACATAGTAAAGTTAAAAATGTACTTATACAACTTACACAACAAAACACAAATGTTAACATAGGCTCAGGAGTGGCTGCGTGGTAAGTAGCTTGCTAACCAACCACATGGTTCCGGGTTCAGTCCTACTGCATGGCAGTTGGGTTTTTGAAAGACAAGTACGAACTATCTGGCAAAGATTCCACATAGTTTCTGTCATTCTAATTTTATTCACAATGTCTCTGTCAACCTGAAATCACGATAAAAGGCACTCATCAAGCATGGGATCGAACCAGGGACATTGTAATTGCCAAAATGAACTTTTTAGCTATTGGACCAAGGTAGTTTAACGATTAAAACAGACACATGATCATGAGACAACGAGCAAGTAGAGTTATCTGGTATACAAGTTACCAACTTAAGAATAGAAATGCAATCGCTTTGATAATGTATTACATATGTTGCAAGAACTGAATAAATTTATTGAGGGATTAACATAAAAGGTGGAGGCGCAATGGCCCAGTGGTTAGGGCAGCGGACTCGCAGCCGGAGGATGGCGGTTTCGATTCCCAGACCGGGTGTTGTGAGTGTTTATTGAGCGAAAACACCTAAAGCTCCACGAGGCTCCGGCAGGGGGTGGTGGCGACCCCTGTTGTACTCTTTCGCCCTAACTTTCTCTCACTCTTTCTTCCTGTTTCTTGAGTTATGCTGCAATGGACTGGCGTCCCGTCCAGTTGGGGGGAACACATACGCCATAGAAACCGGGAAACCGGGCCCATGAGTCTGGCTAGACTTTGAAAGGGCGACGCTTATCGCGCTTATTAACATAAAAGATCTAATTCAGAGAACCTCCGTTTGCGTATATCTTTTTCGCTCGAACTCTCTTCCGGTGTAT
>NC_068987.1:25615091-25618692 GCF_001194135.2 Octopus bimaculoides | reverse complement strand
TATATACATACATGCATATATATATATACATATATACATACACACACACACATATATATATAACCTTTTCTATTTTCTCTCCCAATCTATTTCTGTGTTCCTTTCTGTCGAAGAGCGTCGGCTCGAAACGTAAAATACTTTCTCACATCCCGAGCGTTAAACTAATACATCTGTTTGTTGTTTACACACCTGTCTTCGTCTTTTGTTTTTTTGTAAATTGTAACTATATATATATATATATAATCCATATACATATCTGTGTATGTCTGTATGTTTGTATGTCTGTATGTTTGTATGTCTGTATGTCTGTATGTCTGTATGTCTGGGTGTGTGTAGGTTTGTGTGAAGACGCGTGGTCTTGTGGTTAGGCTGTTCGGTTTGCGTTATAACATCTTGGTTTCCATTCCTAGACGTTGCAGCGCATTTTGTTCTGGAGCAAAATACTTTATTCCTAGTTGCATTTTTCTACCAACCTGAAAAATAAGCAGTAGTCAAGTGCTGGTACAGTACTCTTTCTTATCGCGGCTGTTGCATGTTGTGCTAGGTTGTGCTAGGTTGTGCTAGGCCAACGGTTTGGAGAGTCAAGACGGCGTCTTTATCTCTTATCGCATGCCGTTGCTAGTGGGTAGTTGTTACCGATGAAGCTCAAGGAAGCAGAAACCGCTATCTAGCGGAATCACCACCTCTGTTGGACTACTCTTCCGTGCTAACGTGTGTTCTTATCTGAGTGTTAACTCACATAAAAGAAAGACTATCACGGGATAAATTAGGCTTTTCATAATCCATCTGCACCCCCCACACTCCCCCGCTCTTTCTCTCGATCTTTCACATACACATACATACACACATGCATGCCTATTTATATATCAATCTCCATGCATACACACAAACACTCTCTCTCTCTCCCGCTCTCTCTCACACATACATACATGCATATCTATCTTTCTATCTATCTATCTATCTATCTATCTATCTATCTATCTATCTATCTATCTATCTATCTATCTATCTATCTATCTATCTAAACACACACTTACACACATACATATACATATCTATTTCTCTATCAATCTACACACACAGATACTCACACACACACGCTCTCTCTCTCTCTCTCTCTCTCTCTCTCTCACATATATGCAGATACACATACATATCTATTTAAACACACACACACACACATACATATCTACTTATCTATCAATCTACAGACACACACGCTCTCTCTCTCTCGCTGTCACACACACACACACACACACACACACACACACACGCATGCATACCTATCTATCTATCTATCTATCTATCTATCTATCTATCTATCTATCTATCTATCTATCTAAATATACACAACACACACATACACACATATACATATCTATTTATCTATCAATGTAGACACACAAACACATATACACAAACACGTATCTACATCTATATATACATTATACATCTGTATCTATGTCACTTCATATATCTATATCTATATTATACATCCATACCTTTGTCACTCACATTATATATCTACATCTATGTCACTCTCTTTCTCTCGCCTCCTCACTCTCTGTACACACACACACACACACACACACACACACACACACAAGCACACACACATACATCTATATCTACACCCATATTATATAAGCATTAGAATACAAGAATTTATTACTGTTATGTTATTTTCTATTTTGAGCAGAAACATCGATACCATAGTGTACATCAAAGAGGAATGAATGGATTGGGAAAAATTAATTATGTTCCGTGTTGTGAGAGATTGAGTGCGATAAATTTTCTGGAGACATGTTGTGCTTATATTTCCCATAACTCTTGTAGAACTCTCAGCTGTAAATCATGAAAGTATGAGCGTGAGATTAAGAAACTTACTGCATTCCTTTTTCTGGCCAAGTCACTGAAAATCAAAACTCACCAGATAAATTCTTTTTCCTCATGGAACGCTATATTCCAACAATGCAGAGTTAGAATGGATTTACTCCATTCTGCTGGACATATATGTTTTACGTTTGACCAGCTGATGTCAAAATGAAAAACTTATCAGTCTTTTGATAATCTTAAGAATTCGGGAAAGGCTGTGGTAATCTGTTTTTGTTATTCACGAAGGTATTTCGGCAGACGGACAATTGGTCGACAGACAGTTGGCCGACAGACAATTGGTCGACATATAACTTACAGACAGGAAAATTGTGTGGTATGGTGCAGAGTCCTGTTGCAAGACATAGGGTGTTCTAGCAGCCACCCTCTTGACCCAGGGTAGCACATCCTCCTCCATGCACTTGATGTAGGCCTCCTTGTTGAGTCTGAGGCCCTGTGAGAATTGTCTGTCGGCGAATTGACTGTCAACGAATTGTCTGCACACGGGTATTTCAGAGCTGAAGATCAGGGTTTTTAAGTTGCATTCAGTTATATCGATGCAACATTTCGTTCGATTTCGTGCTCCATATAACATGTTTTATTTATCTCTCATATAATTGCTTTTCTTACCTCTTTGCTATTATTATGCAGTTCTATTTGGCGCTCGTGATATTTTTCTGACTAACCTTTAAAGTTACCCCATTATTATACTTATATTTTGTACAAATGTATCTCATCTTAACGTTGGTTTTATTGAATAAAATCTAATGGTCCAATAGCTAGAAGGGGAATACTTTCTGTTTAGGAAAACCTAATTTCTAGAGTTACTTGCTTATATTTCTTAAATGAAAGGATAAAATCGGATGATATTGCAGAATTTCAATTTTCTATCATGTTTGTTGTTGTGGTGTTAACAATAGATGCAATATTACTTGCTCTAGAATAAAAATAAATCTGAGTTTTCTAATGGATTATTATTTATAAAATTCAGCTCTACATAAAGTATCCTTATCACTCGGTATATTACATATTTTTCTCCTTACATTGTTAACTCTATCTTATATTAGGAAAAACGTAGGATATTATTTATGTAGGTGACCTTCCATATATAGTTGATATTAAACAAGCAGAAGTTATGTATGAAAATTTAATTATGCTTATGACTAGCTTTCAATATCCAGACTGTACTCTTTCATGTGCAAATGAAGTATTTTCTGTATTGGTCTACCATATTGCTATTTGTAAAGTACTGTACCGTTAGGGAGTTATCTCTGTATTGTCAATGACCGAAGTTTTGGATTTGGGTTTCTGTGCAACAAGACCAGTTGTTCTCAACTAATTCTTTCAGGGTCGATGAATTAAGTACCATTTACGCACTGGGGTCAATATAATCGACTTAATCCCTTTGTCTGTCCTTGTTTGTCCCTTCTATGTTTAGCCCCTTGTGGGCAATAAAGAAATAAGAAACGTTAGCACGCCGGGCGAAATACTTAGCGGTATTTCGTTTGTCTTTACGTTCTGAGTTCAAATTTCGTCAAGGTTAACTTTGCCTTTCATCCTTCCGGCGTCGATAAAATAAGTACCAGTTGAACACTGGGTCGATCTAATCGACTCATCCTCACCTTCCCCAAACTGCGCTTGTGGCAAAAGTTTGAAATAATTATTAAATTATTCAGTATTTTCTTCCTCTTTTAAGACAGTAGGGTATATTTTGAGGAAAATTAGAATG
>NC_068987.1:25611737-25614725 GCF_001194135.2 Octopus bimaculoides | reverse complement strand
CTCTTACCCATCTGTGGCGCTTACACGTCGTTTAAGACCGTCTTTTAAAGAAAATCATTTCAAAAATAGATTCCTTTGAGGAAAAACAAGACACCAAAGACAAAAGGTAAGACGGGTAGAGTTTTTTTTCATCAGAAGCAATCAAATAGAATTCAAACAAAATTTCATTACACTTCAAATATCATGATTGTTTGTATCGTTGCCTCCGGGAAGAGTTAGCTCTTGAGAGATTTTTGATTGTGCAACCGTGTAAAGAGTAGGTTGTTTCAAATAAGAGAGAAAGAAACAACGAGAGAGAGAGAGAGAGAGAGAGAGAGAGAGAGAAGGAGAGAGGGTGTGTTAAAATATATGTGAAGAAAGAGAGAATGAGAACGAGATTGAGAGAAAGTGCAACAAGAGCTAAAGAGACGTACGAAGATAATAGCAAAATCGGCGTTCTGTAAATGTGTTGTTGAAGAGAACCTGTAAGAAGCGGATGCTTTAAGATGTAATTAAGATTGTTTTACAAAAATGGATTTGCGCACCAAGTCAACAAAATCAGAATATGATAAAACACGAGATTGGAAGGAAAAAAAAACAAAACAATTCAATAAGAAACATGGCTGTCCAAGCTAATAAAAGCGTCAAAAATGAATGATTTTGTTTTATGGTATCTCTGCTTTTTCTTCTTTAAATCAAAAACTAATTTCTGCTTTTTTTTAAAACATTTCCTTTTTACGTACTACTACTACTACTACTACTACTACTACTACTACTACTACTACTACTACTACTACTACTACTAATAATAATAATAATAATAATGACAATGAAGATGGTGACGATGCTAATGACGATAAAGAGACGCTAATGATAATAACAATGATGTTGATAATAATAATAATAATAATAATAATAATAATAATAATAATAATAATAATAATAATAATAATAATAATAATAACAATATTAATGATAATTATAATAATTTAATAAAAATAATATTAATAATGATAATAATAACAATAATAACAATAACGGTTTCAAATTTTGCCGCAAGGGCAGCCATTATGGGGCAATGGATGAGTCGATTACATCGACCTCAGTGTGTAACTGGTACTTAATTTATCGACTTGGAAAGGATGAAAAGCAAAGTCGACCTCGGCGGAATTTGAACTCAGAACGTATTATTATTATTATTATTATTATTATTATTATTATTATTATTATTATTATTATTATTATTATTATTATTTTTTTTACTTGTGTAATTTTTCCGAATAGTTTTTTTCCCTTTTATAGTTTTATAAATTTATGAAACATCCCTCATGATTTAAACTACGACAGTCTAGATTTAAAAAGCAAATTCTTTCATTTCGTCCCTTTGGAGTTATCGTTTTCTTCGCTGTTACTATTACACTGACATCTTTATCCTTACTGTCATCACTATCACGATCATGTCATCTCACCCTAATCGTAGCCATCACCAGGATTATCAGCTCTACGATTCGATCTCTTCGCAATATCAAGCTCTGCTACAAATAGCAAGAAATTTGGCTCAGTGGGCAATAAAGAAATAAATATTCTTGTTTGAACTGCTAGAAGTAACAGTCACTCCTTTTCGATTCACTAAAGCGGGTCTTTTTTTCTTCAAAGCTTGGTTCAAACGCTCTAATTACCTACAGTAGACTTGAGCATTGATTGTTGCATTAGGTGGTAACAATTCGAAGTGAACTACTCCTTTGCAATCCCACCAAATAGAGAAAAGAACCTTTTTCCCATGAAGTACCCTTCTCGGTTGTGTTTGAACTTTTTCCCTTTTACCAAGCCACTGTTTACGACGTTTAACATTTCGATAGAAGATCCATTTTTCGTCACCAGTCACAAGTCTATTCAAAAAGGGTGAAACGAGTTCGCGAGAATGAAGAGAAGAGCAGATGTGAACTCGGGATTTGCGGTTGCTTTCGGACAATTCATGAGGCACACATTTTCCAAGTTTAGGAATCTTTCCAAGTTGTTGAAGATGACGATGAACAGTTGTATGGTTTGAACTAAGCTTTATTGCCAATTCCTCAACTGATATTGCAGGATTTTCTTCAAGTAATGCCTCAAGGAGCTTATCATCAAACTCAACTGGACTCCTGTTCGATCTTCATCTTCAGGGCTGAAATCGCCACTTCTGAATTTTGCAAACCATTTTCTGCAAGTTCTTTCATTCAAGCATTCTTTCCCATAAACTGAGTGTATGTTTCGAGTCGCTTCGGCTGCAGAGTTTCCTTTTTTGTACTCATAAAGCATTATGTGCCTTAAATGCTCTTTGGATACTTCCATGTTAGAAAGGTTTTAATCAAAGAAATTTTAATTCTATTATTCTGTAAAATAATATTTAATTAGTATAAATGTACACAAATGCATAAAAATAATTTTAAATTCTATTAGACATTCTAAAATACTATTAAATTTCATTCAATTTTAAAAAAGGTAAAATGGGACAGAATTTATGGGACAACCTGATAGATAGATAGATAGATAGATAAATAAATAACTAGATAGATAAAGAGACGATAGACAGACAGATAAATAGATTGGTAGATAGATTAGCTTGTGCTTCTAAGCGTTGCAATGGACAATGAGACAAGCTGCTGATTAGAAAAATATTCTATTTAGAGACATTATGCAAATTCCTACAGTGGTTTGAAAACAATATTTACCAAGCAAATAAAAAACGTAAGAATAAAATTTTCGTTTTTTGTGGTTGTTCATTTAATTTTTGGGGCATATTCATGAAGCTTGAACTATATTCCTGTTGGCTTGAAGGCAACTATTTTCAACGAATAAACATTTTAGGACAAAGTGATTATTGTCAGTAACGTTTAAAAAGAAAAACACTTGATACAAAATATAAATTTAGCTGATTGAATTTATTTCAAATATTAATAAACCAGAGAGTATGTGGGTACGGCCGCTAGCACTTGTATATATATGTGTATGCATATATGTATATATATA
>NC_068987.1:25604679-25611222 GCF_001194135.2 Octopus bimaculoides | reverse complement strand
ATATATATATATATATATACATATATACGACGGGCTTCTTTCAGTTTCCGTCTGTCAAATCCACTCACAAGGCTTTTGGTCGGCCCGAGGCTATAGTAGAAGACACTTGTCCAAGGTGCCACGCAGTGGGACTGAACCCAGAACCATGTGGTTGGGAAGCAAGCTACGGAATGAATTTGCTAACTTACACTTTGTACGTTAGCGAATTAAATATGGGCCTGTACACGTCGGATTTTACAGAGAATTGTTTAGATATTCATTAACATAACTGAATATGTTAATGTGTAATTGACTTGGTACGCAGTTCTGAAATACTTATAACAAAAAAAATTGCAGTATCTTTTGAAAGAATACAAGGTCTGATCAAAAGATATTGGGATTGATACTATAAAAAGAAAACTACAGCACATATCAATTCGGCATTTAGCCTTCTTAGAAGTAGTCCCCTTCTGGGACCACACACGTTATCCAGCGTCGTTTCCATTGATAGAAGCATTTCTGGAACTCCTTTTTTTGTTATTGAGCCACGTCACATTCTCTTGACTTTCTTCGATGTCTGGAAATCCTATTTCTTTCAAGCAGGATTCATTTCAAACCAGAAATTTCGGGGCCCACCGATTCGTCACCTGTTATGATCGTTTTCAAAAGTTTTTTCCTTTCCCTTGACAAAATCAAGATCCTGCCCAGTTGAAACTTGATCTTCATGTAGAGACGACCACACTCTACACACTTTACCTCCAAGCACTGCTATAAACAACGGAAGTGAGCGAGAATGTACTTAGTGTACATATGCCACAAAATTCAAAGTCAGTCTGTGCCAAGTGGCTTCACTCTGCGTGCTTTAGCTCCGTTACCATAGCTACAATCCTGATGTTTTTTCTTCAAACCTTGTATAGAATCTTTAAAGTGAAAAGTGAAATCATTGTGAATTCTTGAAGAGAAATTCAAGAGTTTTCACTTCAAAAACAGAAACTGAATGGTTAAGGCGGCGAGCTGGCAGAAACGTTAGCACGCCTGGTGGTATTTCGTCTGCCGCTACGTTCTGAGTTCAAATTCCGCCGAGGTCGACTTTGCCTTTCATCCTTTCGGGGTCGATTAAATAAGTACCAGTTATGCACTGGAGTCGATATAATCGACTTAATCACTTTGTCTGTCCTTGTTTTTCCCCTCTATGTTTAGCCCCTTGTGGGCAATAAAGAAATAAGAAACGTTAGCATGCTGGGCGAAATGCTTAACAGTATTTCGTCTGTCTTTATGTTCTGAGTTCAAATTCCGCCGAGGTCGACTTTACCTTTCATCCTTTCGGGGTCGATTAAATAAGTATCAGTCACGCATTGGGGTCGATGTAACCGACTTAATCCCTTTGTCTGTCCTTGTTTGTTCCCTCTATGTGTAGCCCCTTGTGGGCAATAAAGAAATAAGAAACTGAATGGTTAAATCAGGGTTTGAATAAACTAGTAAAACGTTCATAAACCAATTAAGCGAAGGGGTTGCAGAGGGATTACTGCATTAAAACACCCTTCAAAATAGAGATGAATATATATGATTAAGATGATGATGATGATAACGATGACGTTGTCGAGGACATTGACAATGACGTTGGCGATGATAATGGTGACGATGATGATGATGATGAGGCGGTGGTGGTTTTCCTTGATAACAATGATGATGGTGACAACTACGCCGATGTTTGCGACTATGATGAAGACAGCTAAGATATCCGTGTTGATAATGTCGATGGAATTTGCAGAGTTGACAAGATTGAAATAGCTAAATAACAGACGCTATGGCTTCGGCAGTGATCATGATAAAATGAATAAAACACATATATGATATAAGATAGCTCTTGGGCCAGACACTCGGCTACGTAACTAAACTTCTACTCGACTTAGAGTGGTTCGATCCATAGAAAAGTTACCACTGTTATTCATGTCGACGTTTATTGTTGTAGACATTGCTTTCTTATTTGAGTTAGAACCCAACTTATAAGAGAAGATTTATGAAGTGAGACATTCCGGCTGTTATTACCCTTGTCTTTGCAGACAAAATTATTGCAATTGGTTATTTCTCTCCATCTATCTATCTATCTATCTATCTATCTATCTATCTATCTATCTATCTATCTATCTATCTGTCTGTCTGTCTGTCTGTCTATAGACGGTAAAATTTAAAATTTTTCATTCCGTTTCCTTCGGGATTTTATCCCTAATTTTGTGATTCTAGAATCTAGCTGTTCTTTCGAGCGTAAGGAATCCCATGAGTGGATTCCTCTTATGTGTTTATATACATATACATACAGACACATATACATCTATCTATCTATCTATCTATCTATCTATCTATCTATCTATCTATCTTTTTATCTATCTATCTATAGGCACAGGCGAGACTGTGTGGTAAGAAGTTTGCCTCCCAACCACATGATTCTGGGTTCACTCTTAGTGTGAGGAACCTAAGGTAAGTGTTTTCTACTTTGGCCTCGGGCCAACAAAAGCCTTGTGTGCGGATTCCCCACAAAAGACGCCGATAGAATAAGTACTAGGCTTTAAAAAGCATTAAACACGGGTAAATTTTCACCTATCGCGGTGGGGGGGGGGTCTTAGAACGTAACACCCGCGATAGTCGAGGGATTACTGTATGTATATGCGTATATGTACATCGAAACACACACACGCGCGCGCGCGCGCGCGCGTGTGTGTGTGTGTGTGTGCGAGTTTATACGTATGTATGTGTATGCCATCAAATTATGAATATTCTTCGGATAATTTCCGTTCTTTCATTTCTTGTTAAACTCTAGTGAGTAACAATGGAAAAATTGAAAAAAAAGATATATATACAGAAAATATAAGAAAAAGAAAATGTCACTACCAAGTGATCCTGGACACACTGAGAAACAATTACCTTGTAATTAATTCTTTAGCTTTATGATAACTCATTTAGCTCTGCCAAATAATTATCGAACATAATGTGTAAATACAGAGCGAGAGAGAGAGAGAGAGAGAGAGGGAGCGCTGTTTCGAAACGATTGTAATTTAAATTCTTGTTTCTATTTGTCGTATATATTTATATTTTAAATAGCAACTAGATTGTTTACAGAACGATTCTGTTTAAAGGTTTTATTTAATTTTGTTGGCGATTATAATTCTTTTCTCGAGGAAATATATTAGTTTGTATTTTCTTCTGTAATTAAGTTTCACGCCATTACAAATGTAGTCTGTTGCTATGTCATATTTGCATCATTTACTCGACATAATTCATCCGACTGAATTATGTAAAATTATTGACAAAATAGTATGGTATAAATTTTATAAATTTTCTAAAAATGAAATGCAAACTAGACTTTTAACTTGTAATTTATCCTCGGGTAAATCCCAATTTTGGAGACCTATGAGGAAAATTATTTCTCCCTGTGACTATCTTCTTATATTTTTGTTTATGAAAATATAGTGTGTTAATGTATTTTTTTTAAATGGTAGGATGTGATTTAAGAGATATTTAGCTGTTATTTCTAGTAGGTTGTTTTCTTACGGTTATTTCGTCTGACGTATCACAATAAGAAATTCATAAAATAAATTCTACATTATTTACATTTGACGGATATTTTTCCTTATCTTGTTTTCTTTGTATTTTGAAAGTTCTTCCATTTCTTTTAGGGAAACGTTGTCATCTGCTGGTAGTGATACATCAATTAGAAAACATTTTTTTCCTTCATTATTATCATTATTATTATTATTATTCAGGTCACTGCCTGGAATCGAACTCGGAATCTTGGGGTTAGTATCCTGCGCTCTTAACCACTACGCCATATGCGCGTGGAAACGTTTTGTTAACAACAAACAAGATGAGGACAAATATCCGTCAAATGTAAATAATGTACATAATTCCTCATCTCTTAAATATAGAACTGCATTAAAATAAATTCTGTTTGAAAGCAAAGACTGAAAAAAAAAGCTCCATATTGGATATTTTCCAAGTTTATTTTCTTTTAATTGCAGGAAATGAATGTCTCAAAGATGCACCAAAATCCATGAGGTTACAGAATAAAGGGTTGCCTAACACACAGCACAAATTTTGGTCTCAAATTTAGGCCAGCGATTTCAGAAGCGACCCCAGTATTTAACTGGTTCTTATGTTATCGGCTGCAAAAGGATGAATGACAAAATCGACGTCGGTGGGATTTGAACTCAGAACATAAAAACGGACGAAATGCCATTAAGCATTTTGCCCGGCGCGCTAACGATTCTGCTGGCTTGTGAGCTTACACCCACAATATTCCTTACTACAATAGACAGCAGAGTTCGCCACCATCCCCTACCGGAGCTTTAGGTGTTTTCGCTCAATAAACACTCACAACGCCCGGTCTGGGATTCGAAACGGCGATCCTATGACCGCGAGTCCGCTGCCCTAACCATTGGGCCATTGAGCCTCCACACCATTTATACTACTGCATTAAGAAGTATATGATACAACTAAAAATAAAAAACAAAAATAAATCATATTCTTATACGGAAATGTACTAAATACGCTTTTCAACTCTAAGCACAAGTCCCGAAATTTTAGGGGAGGGGACCAGTCGATTAGATTGACCCCAGTACGCAACTGGTATTTAATTTATGGACCCCGAAAGGATGAAAGGCAAAGTCGACTTCGGCGGAATTTGAACTCAGAACGTAAAGACGGACGAAATATCGCCAAGTATTTCTCCCGACGTGCTAACGTTTCTGCCAGTTCGCCGCCTTGGAAATGTATTAAATATTCTTTTCTACTCAAGGCACAAGGCCCGAAGTTTTGGGGGAGGGAGCCAGTGGATTAGATCGACCCCAGTACGCAATTAATACTTAATTTATCGACCTCGAAAGTATGAAAGGCAAAGTCGACCTCTACGGGAAATGTAGTAAATATTGTTTGATAAAGGGGAAAAAATTTATATGATCAAATGCATACAAACCATGGTTAGCGTAATTGATTTTGCTGTTATTATCTTTGACACTGCTAAATCGGCGAGCTGTCACAATTGTTAGCACGCTGTACAAAATGCTTAGCTGTATTTCGCCCGTCGCTACGTTCTGAGTTCAAATTTCGCCGAGTTCAAATTTCGCCTTCATCCTTTCGGGGTCGATAAATTAAGTACCAGTTGAGTACTGGGGGTTCATGTAATCGACTATACCTCTTCCCCCAAATTTCAAGCCTTGTGCCTATAATAGAAAGGATTATCTTTGATATTGTTTAACCAGAGATTACCCACATGACATTTCCTCCCGTCGTTCCATAAGGGTTTAGCTTCTACATAGTAAGTGGTCCGGTTGGAAATAGCAGCAATACCGTACTTGACATTGAAAATACATCAAATTTTATATATTTATATACTAGCTGATGTAACCGCTAAAAATTACCATTAATAAGCTATCTGTTGTTACCATGAAACATCTTTCAAATTTCAATATTTTTCAAAAAATTTAAAATCTATATTAATGGGTTGGACCAATTTGACGAAAAAATAAGCAGAGTCTGGTAGCGAACCCATGTTGTCGTCATTTTTGTGCATGTGTGTAAAATGGCGAAGTTTTACGCTTTGGGGTAGACTTCATCAAATTGATGTCACGGCGGCTAATGTGCAAAATGCCTAAATTTTGCTTGAGAAATAAAATACTTTTACCTAATCAAAGCCTGAAACGCTAAGGAATTAAAACAACGAATTGAAATAAGTTTTAGCAAATCAAGACAATTCACATTGAAATGAAGAATTAGCAAATGCTAAATAGATTACCGTTAATAAGATGTCTGTTTATACCCATGAAACATTTTTCGTCAAATTTCGGTGTTTTTCGTCAAATTGATGTCACGATAGCTAGTGCGAAAAATGCCGAAATATTACGATTTTTAAAAACCGATGCTGATTAAAGATCGATTTTTTAAAAATTCCAGGTGCGTAAGTGACCACACGTGTCAAGTTTCATCAAGGGCTGGCTGTTGGATAGTCTCGGAGAAGTTAAAGTAACAAATTCACAAGCACACAAATTTGCCATTTATTATTATAGATGACATATCTATACACTCACGTTCGTAAATGCATGCAGACTGAAAAACACACATACCAACATACACACACACACATACATTAATACACATTTATATCGATTGCTCCATTGGTAATGTCTGTTTGTATTTATTTTGCAAGTTGTGGACCATGAGAAATGGCTTAACTTTCATGAATGTTATATTTTCAGCGAGTTTTGTGATACGTCTGCAAAAAGGAAACATATTAATTAAAAATCTTAAATTCATTAGCAGTGTAAAATATCAGATACTAATTAGAGAAATAATTCATTTAGAACAATTATATATATTTGCATAGAATTTTAAATAAAAGCAAGTTTACTCAGAAAATCTTGAATGAATGTACTTACAGAATGTTTTCTAAAGCTGATTGGTTATTATTTTGCATATGTTTATAAAACTCAAATTGAAACAAATTCGCTAAAAATTTATGCAACAATTTCTTTAGAATCAACACACCCAGTTCAAGTAAAAGACAATACTATT
>NC_068987.1:25602431-25602893 GCF_001194135.2 Octopus bimaculoides | reverse complement strand
TTTTCAAGTTTTTAGGTTGTCTCTTACTGAGAGTTATATTTTGATCTGTAATGATATTTCACAATTCCTTACTTTGTGCAAGGATCGGTAAGTTCGCTTTGGCGATATTAAAGATGTTCTGGTGGCATGGATTTTGTGTCACTATAAATGGAATGATCTTTTCCTGTTTGTCTCTTCTTTGTGGTGTCCTCAGTTGTTGTATGGGTATTTTCGAAGCCCGCTGAATGCCATTTTCTATGAGTAGTGATGGGTACTTTTGCTTTAGCAGAAATTCTTTCAGTTCCATCAGGCGCTGATTTCTGGTCTCTATATCATCTACAATAGTACATATTCTCCTCGCTAGGCAGTATGGAATGTTGCGTTTTGTATGGGGTGCATGGCACGATTTAAAGTTCAAGTATTGGTGTGTGTCTGTGGGTTTGTAATATATATCTGTGGTAATGGCGGTGTCCCTTTTAACTA
>NC_068987.1:25601439-25602421 GCF_001194135.2 Octopus bimaculoides | reverse complement strand
ATATATATCTGTGGTAATGGCGGTGTCCCTTTTAACTACCATTATATCTAGAAATGGTAATTTGCTACTACTCATCTCCTTTGTAAATTGGATGGATGGGTGTAGGTTTGGTGTATATACATATACATAAACATTGATAAACAAATGTGCTTAGATATACGTACGGCAGTGAACGATTACAATCTTAAAATTGACACTACAAGAAATTAAAAAAAACATTAAAAAAACATTCAAAATTAATAAAAGACCAAAATCACACCGACAAAATGGGTAAATGAACGGAAAAATTCTTTTTAAGTACCAACATGTATAATTGGAAATCCATAAAAATGAAATATGGCTTCAATGAAAGAAAGTGAAATTGCATACCATATTGCTATCTAATTAACGCTGTATATATTTTATATATTCAAAATGATATTTGTACTGTCTTAATAATTAGGCCTCGGTATTTCGTCTTCAGATCTATACTAATAACATTAATTTTTTGTCTTTAACATTATGGTTAAATGTATTAGAGTAATTACGTTCAAGACAATAATTGCTTTTCGTGATTGATATCTTATTAATTTGTTTGCTAATTATCTCTACAGAAATTGGCAACTCATTAAATGCATGATCATTAAATCTCTACGATTCACACGTACGCCTATAACGCGCAAATGGCCGCATCTTTTCAAAACGCTGAGCTATCGAGACTATGTATGTATGTATGTATGTATGTATGTATGTATGCATGTATGCATGTATGTATGTATGTTTGTATCTATCTATCTATCTATCTATCTATCGATCGATATATCTATTCATCTCTCTGTTTATCTATGACGTTACACACACATGCAAACACACACACATGCGCATACATATATATATGCATGTACATATACATAATATTTATATCTATCTATCTGATTATATACCTGCATTGCGTATATATGTATATGTCTGTATATATATATATATATTTGGTATATATATA
>NC_068987.1:25598361-25600471 GCF_001194135.2 Octopus bimaculoides | reverse complement strand
GGGCACTCATACACACATATTTGTATGAGGTATATACATTTTAGGATATATACATCTTTTGATAAGGATTAGTTTTGAAAAATATATTAAAAAAGGAAGAGAAACTAATTCTACGTATTTTATATATACGAGATATAACGGGTTAAAGCGTAATTTCGATCAACCTATGATTGTGTGTTTGTTCGGTTCTTATCCTAACCTGGGCGTCGACGAGGAATACCTGACCCGCCTGTTCAAGACGACTTTCGGGCCGCGACCTGTGGACAACTTCCAGAGATCCTTGGCCTGGCAGTGCTATTGAGAAGCGCTATCCGTTCGAGATAAGCTCTAGAGGCATAGCTCGAGAAACACGAAGCCGACCTGCCCGAGATGCGGTCAGAGCGACGAAACGATTCTGCACGCACTCGTACAGTGTCCAACCATTTCTGACCTGTGGTCGAACGACTGATTGCGTGTGGGGCAAGTCGGTTTATCAATCGAGTCTACCGTGAATATTGTCGCTCCTCCTTCCTTGAAACGGGAAGGAAGAGCCATTTTCATCATACTTGTGGCTATGGCAAAAGATTGTTTATGGTGGACGCGTCTGAAAGGTCTAGAGATAAACACTTTCCTGTCTGGTGAATCCCTCATCAAGTTCTTCAAGGATCACTTGAACAGGAAGGTGAGAGTAGAGAGGGAAGTTTTGTCTTGTGACTGTTTCAAAAAAAGATGGGTGAATGTAGCAAGGATGGCACGTGAGAATGACGAAGCCACCTTGATCATAATCCTATGAACCAAAAACAAAGACGGGTAAAAAAGAGAGTCACTGAAATGCGCTTTTCTGCATGGCATTATTGCCCGAGGTTACCGTGGTCTTTTCCGTAGGCTTTTCTTTCCATGGATAAACCAATTCTGTTTCCCCTTTTCACACTATGACATTTCTGTGATAACCGATCCCTATTAATCGGCTTTTTTTTTTAACGATCCCTTTTGATCGAATTTCTACCCCTTCTTTTTTTCCTTCTTCTCTTCCCAAAAAGAAAAGCACTACTTTGTTGTATTTTTTCCCCTTTGTGTTCAGCGCTGTGGCCAATAAAGAAACATATCTATCTATCTATCTATCTATCTATCTATCTATCTATCTATCTATCTATCTATCTATCTATCTATATATAGGTGAGAAAGTTGGTATGTGAAAGCACGTGGTTGGATGTATAAAAGATAAACGAGAGTGAAAAAACTACAGAAGGCTTGTGTTACATGGTTAAAGTATATATTTAAATTGTTATTTCAGAAAAATGTTATAAAATCTTGGGTATATACCAAATGCTACATAAGGACCTCAAATTAAAGGAAATTTTACACACACACAAAATCATTAAAAGCTACAAACAACCACAATCACAAAAAAGATCATCACAAAGGCAAAATTATTTTCCAAAATAACAGATGCAAAAGTGAAAAAATGTGGTCGACCAAATTGCGCAACATGCTCAAACCTTCTAGAAGGTTCAGAATTCCTATTCAAAGAGGGACAAAAATTCAAAGTTAAATCTGACTTTACTTGTGCCTCAGAAAACTTTATTTATGTAATAAGATGCTCGGGCTGCCACGAAAACTACAGAGGGTCCACGAGATTATTGCTCAGACGCAGATGCACTCTGCATCGACAGCAGATTGCATTCCCAGAATACCGAATGATACCCTTTAGTGAACTTATTTGAGAAATGCACAAAACAAATGCTACCACAATTTATAATCTTTCCATTCTATCAATGTGCCATTGGAACACTAACACAAATTAGATTAAATAAGGAAACCTTCTTCATTCAAAAATATAAACCCAAACTTAACTATTGCTAACACTTTTAAATAAGGAAATTCACCTCACTGAGAGAAAAAATATAGAACAAAACCTAACATTCTATTCCTTCTAAACCAAACCATGGTAAATTAATCAAAATCTATCACCTCCTACATTTCGATTATCTCCCTTATACCGGAAAAAATCTCTGATTACCTCCCCCTATCTAGAACTCTATTTTAGACACTGGAGCGAAGACATGTTACGATACAAGTAGAGAAATTTGAAAAGACAACACGAAACCGGTTATTTCTCCAAATACAATGT
>NC_068987.1:25596594-25598213 GCF_001194135.2 Octopus bimaculoides | reverse complement strand
TATATATATATATATATACATATATATATACACACATATCCATCGTGGTGTCAGCCCTCCGGCCCGACCTAGTTTTGGTAGATGAGGGTCAGAGACGTGTGGTCTTTGGGGAGCTGACTGTGCCATGGGAGGAGAGCATTGCTGATGCCCATGAGCGGAAGCTGTTGGGCTATGAAGAGCTGGTAGCTGAGATTCGGGAGAAGGGTTACATCTGTAAGCTGGTTGCGTTCGAGGCTGGCTGCAGGGGTTTCCCAGCAGCTTCTCTCAGAAGGTTTCTGAAGGTCGCTGATGTATCTGTTGTGAAGAAGACAATCAAGAAATGTCAGGAGAAAGCAGCTGAGGGTAGTGCTTGGATTACGAAGAGGTTTATGAAAGCGTATAAGACCACAGAACTGGCATGAGTCTGGTTGCAACGCAGTACGTTCAGCTGTTGCGGGCCCACCGCATGGAGAGATACTGAACCGAAATCTCGGTGAAGCACGGTATTCAGCTGATGATTGTAGCCGGACGAGCTTCTTTCAGTTTCCGTCTACCAAATCCACTCACAAGACTTTGGTCGGCCCGAGGCTACAGTAGAAGACACTTGGCAGAGGTGACACGCAGTGGAACTGAACCCAGAGCCATGTGGTTTGTAAGCAAGCTACTTACCACACAGCCACTCCTGCGCCTATAACAATGTTGAAGAACCATTTTTGTATTTTACTTGTATATTGTCAACGGAGAGATGATTTGTATGCTATAGTTTCTATATAAAATATCTTTCTTTAAACTGCACTGTGGGAATCACTGCACAGAGCTTTTGTCGATATTCTTGTCAGAAATTTTATATGGGTCCTATTATGTGTATTTTCCCAAGTTAAAGTCTAAAAAATTATAATGAGTCTATGGTACCAAAGACGTTGTTTGAGAAATAATAGAAAAATTTCACGAAGACACGAAATGATAACGGCTATATTGAAAACTGAAGGCAGATTAAAGTGACAGTGGTGGTGTAAGTACTATGACAACGTATTCTTTAGATAACTTGTATTTTCATGAACACATTTACTTGCTTCTGTCAGTTCAACAGCGACCTTATTTCCCTGGTGGATGTTAAGCAGCCTTAAAATAACTGACGTACAAATAAGGTTGATAACTAGTTTAATTCAAGCATTACATGTTCTCTGTCAATAGTCATTGAAAGAAAATATCAGTCGTACGCGCTTATAGATATTATCGGTTATACAGATTCTACAAATTTGTAGCATTGTGCTTGTAAGAACGAGTCATTTTTCTTGCCTCTGAACATTGTTATCAGTGCTTTCATGGAGGTAACGTGGGGATAATAATGATCATACATGTAAATATTTAGAACATATTTATTAGGCATTAAAACATTTTAAGACAAAATTTCGTAATACACACATGAAAGATAGTATATGAGTATTGAACAATTGCATCCCTACAGCTATTTAGAAAATATATGAAAATTGCGGAACATACACACTCATTCACAAATGCGTATACAGACTTAAACATTATATATTATATACATACATTCATACATATACATAAATACATAAATACATACACATACATACAAACATATATATATATATATATATATATATATATATATA
>NC_068987.1:25594231-25596166 GCF_001194135.2 Octopus bimaculoides | reverse complement strand
TATATACGTGTATATATGTATGTATTTATTTGTATAAATGATACATATGCAGGCGTATATATATATTTTTTATAAATATATATATAATCTGTGTTACTATACAAATGTGAATGCATCTAATATACAATAATACATTTATATACGTATATATATGTGTGTATGTGTGTGTTTGTGTGTTTGTGTGTTTAGTTAAAATTTCTGGAAAAATATGAGATAACAGCCAGAAGATATTTGTTGAATGAAATGTCTCCGCTATCTGTATGCCTGAAGACAAACTAAAGAAATCTCTTCACAGACTCATTGATCAATTATTGCCAGCAGGTGACAATAGCCAGATTAGGCAATCCTTCAAATGTTTGTTGATAAGCATTTTATAAAGTAAAATGACCACAGTAAGCTAAGAACCAAAAAATCTAAAAACTCTAAAACTGAAAAGCTCAACTAGAACATATAAGCCAAAGTTTCAATACACGCTGTTCATACAAATACAAAACAACAGTACTCAATACAAAGCGATGTAATGTAAATTACTTATATTTGAAATGCCGCAATTTCTATTGTAAGCTTTCGCACTGGAGCTGTCTGGCAATCGTGGGGTTTATTATGAACAGATGTCTTCTTTATGTGCACAATATACAATATAAGTTAGTTGAGTTTGAGTTGTTTGAAAATAATTAAAGATCATGTATTAGTATGACTGGTAAACGTAACCAAGAAGATAGTATAACACACACACACACACACATGTAAATAAGTTATATATTATGAAGCAATTAGTCTCTAAAATTCTCAATAAATTTTAGAGTTATAGAGGAAATTATTATGCTCATTTTATTTATCGCTCATTAAATAAAAATTTTGGACCAACAATCTGTATATATAAAGCAGGACAAGAGTCTGTGTAATGTGAATCAAAATGCAATATATATCAGACATAATTAAATGACACTTCTGTTCCCGTTATGCAGTTTGGTATAATCATTTATTTCCTGTTTGATGTTAAGCACTATATGTTTGTTCTTCAAGTTCCAAATATCTTTAAGTAAATTTGTGTTTGTTAAATGACTGGAATGCTGAAAGAATGCGAATGTTAATAGCATCTTTGTTTAAATTTATTTGTCGTTCGTTCCAGAATAGTTCGTAACAAAATTTCTTTAGCTGACATAACATTCGGTTGTATGTGTCTGTGTGCGTCTTTGTGCCCATGTCCGTCCCCCCACCGCTTGACAATTGGTGTCGGTTTGTTTACATTCTTGTAGCTTAGGCGTTCGACAAAACAGATCAGTAGAATAAGTGTCAGGCTTTAAAAAGAAAATAAGTATTGGTGTCGATTCGTTCTATTAAAATTCTTCAAGATAGTGCCCCAGCATAGCCGCAGTCTGATTACCGAAACAAGTAAAAGACTATTATCTACATAGTAGTGAAATGTTTAGTTTCAAAAACAGAAAATGTACGCTGTTATATATTGTAAAATACCCACATGAAATGGTTCCATTTAAGTTGATAAACGAAGTGAATTTTAAAATATTTGATAATGATTGTAAAAACAATCAAGACAATCTTAAATATTTCCATAGATCAGATATAACTTATATCTATTGAGGCAAAAGAAAAAGCGATAAAACTGTAGTCCAACACCCACCATTAATAATTCTAAAATCCATATGTTAATTGATTAACAGGCTCATCCACACGAGTGACAAACCCATAAATTTTACCGTTATACTCCTTTTTTTACTTGTCTCAGTCATTTGACTGCGGCCATGCTGGAGCACCGCCTTTATAGTCGAGCAAATCGCCCCCAGAGTTTATTCTTTGTAAGCCTAGTACTTATTCTATCGGTCTCTTTTGCCGAACCGCTAAGTTACGCAAACACACCAGCATCAGTTGTCAACGATGCTGGGGGGGGGACAAACAGACAGACAGACACACACA
>NC_068987.1:25591228-25594129 GCF_001194135.2 Octopus bimaculoides | reverse complement strand
ACACACACACACACACACACACACACACACACACACACAAACACCCACACACACACACATACATATACGACGGGCTTTTTCCGGTTTCCGTCTCCCAAATCCACTCACAAGGCTTTGGTCGGCCCGAGGCTACAGTAGAAAACACAACCTGGAACCATGTGGTTGGTAAGCAAGCTACTTACCACACGGCTACTCCTGTTAAGAAACTACATAACTCTCATAATTACGTTGATAATAAACATTATATCATGATCATTAAGATCTATATTGATTTGTATCACTTTATTACAATCCAGTAATGTTTAGTGTTTGGAAAGGAATTACGCAGAGAATCTGACTCTAAGATTATTATGAATACGAGAAGATCTAGAAGATATATCCCAACATTTTATGTATTGATGCTTTTAAAAATTGGTATTTCATCTTTTGATATTAGTATAAATTTGAAAGTTTCTCTCTACGGAATATATGAAGTCAACAAACTGTTGGGTTTATAAAAACAATTTCTATTGATGTATTCTTTTATAATTAAACAATGCGGTAGAAATTTTTCTTAATTTGTTTTAGCAAATATTTTAGTCTTCAACATAAACTTGAAAACTATTCCTCATGGAGAATCCCCAATGAAATATTCAGAATATGGCTATACATTTGGACCCTTCAAAAGCTATGTTTAACAAATTTAGGCCTAATTTACCTCATTGTTTCCAAGCAATTTCGTAGGAAGTAAATAGTTTTAGTAATAGAGCGAGTTACTATTATAATGAAGCATTAAAATTTAGTGGGTTACAGAAAATTAGCTATTATATAAATTTATATTACAATTGTATACTTGTAGCAATAGACAGTCATTGTAGAGGGGGAAATGTGAGGTGTATTAGAATTTATAGAGGTTTGCTCAGAGAAAGAGAGAAACAGAGAGAGAGAGAGAGAGAGAGAGAGAGAGAGAGAGAGAGAGAGAGAGAGAGAGAGAGAGAGAGAGAGAGAAAGAGAGAGAGAGAGGGGAGAGGAAGAGAAAGAAGTCTTCGGCACAGTGTTATAATACTTTATCTAATCAGATCGTTTTCGCATCAGACACATTAAAAGTCTCTGTTAAAACGAAATACAGCGGTATTACTTTTGAGACATAGAAGAGGACTGAATGAATCACTTGAATCTGCGCAGACCGCATTAGTTGTTATGAAGAAACAAATAGCAGAAAACGATTGCTGAGAGCCGTCTCTCTCAAATTTCGTACATTGAAATTTAGGACGATAGCTCGTTTGTTGGAAGGATAAAAAAAATTGCATTTCTTAAGGATGGTAGACATTTCAGAAAATTTTCCAATATCCGAAATAATACTAGAGAGAGAACTATTGAAAATATTTTTAAAATGGGGACTAGTTTTAGAGAATGGAACCGTTTTAGAATTGTGGAAGAAACATTGGCAAGGTCAGTTAATTTGATGCGAACTGACAAATTCTTGTGTTTTTTGTTTAGTTCCAAGTGAGTGATAGTCGAGTAACTTTGATCAAAATTGTCGGAGCCAAGACCAACAAGAATATTTTGTTGATTTAGTACTACTGAGCCCTTTCTGTTTTAAAACATTTTGTGGGAAATATCATGTTGATGACTTCTATAATGTAAAAAAGGAGTAGAGCCGAGCATAGTTAATCGCTGACCAAACACCATTCAATTTTTTTTCTCCGTGTTTTTCTCCTTGTTTTCTCCGTATTCTTTCTGTTGAAGAGCGTAGCTCGAAACGTTAAAGACTTTCTGTATTCCCGAGCGTCAAACTAATACATCCTTTTGTTGTTTACACCACCTGTCCTCGTCTGTTGTTGTTATATTCGTAAATTCTCCCATATATATACGTGTGTAAGGGATGACCACTAGGTGGACACCCAATATGCTAGAAAGAGGTCATCAACGACCCAACCACAAAGAAAAATAATGTTTTCCAGAAAAATTTCGCAAATTTCTGGAGAACATTAAATTTCTTTGTGGTTGGGTCGTTGATGAACACTTTCTAGCATATTGGATGTGCACCTTGTGGTCATCCCTTATACACGTGTAGTACAATTTTTTTCTGAATTTTCAGATTTTTATATGCTAGGCCACTTGGTTTTAAATTGAATTAATGTTCAATTTATCACCCTATCTATATAAATAATAATAATAATAATAATAATAATAATAATATATATATATATATATATATATATATATATCCTTGGTAATGTACGTGTGTATTTATATATGTATAAGTGTGTTTGCATACGCGAATATATTAGCGTGGAAAAAGACTATTAGATAGGTAGATAGCTTTGATAGATAGATAGAGAGAGAAAGAAAGAGATAGGAAACGAAAGCAACATAGAAAGAGTAAGAGAACTCTTAATGAAGACCATTTGTTCAATTGTCATCAATAATGATCTTTCCATGAGAAAAAGAAAAAGACATCGTATAATTTATAGAAGTTAAAGCATATTTATGTGCAAAACTGTGAGTGTGGATTTGTGCAAGCGTGCCTCCGTATGACGTGAATGTGTGTGTTTTTGTGTGTAGCTAGTGGGAGGAGGAAATCTGTCAATCAAGAGAGCAAAAGAGAGAGACAGAGAGGGAGAGAGATTCGGTCAGAGAAAGATAATGAAGACGAGCACCAACAATCAAGTACATTTGTTCATTTGTCATTAGTTATGATCTTTTCAGCAGGAAAAAAGTTAATGCATGGTTTAAGAAATGGCTTTAATATGGCAGCACATCACAGTCACTTTTTTATACATGGAAATACGAATAAATAACCGAGTCAAAGAGAGAGAATATCGCAAAATTCAACTATTATATAAATTTCGAGGAAGATACATTTTCAGCATGTACCGACTTCTTCCATATATATATATATATATATATATATATATA
>NC_068987.1:25584119-25590409 GCF_001194135.2 Octopus bimaculoides | reverse complement strand
CTTATACATTTATAAACATAATTAATATGTGGTGAAGCAACTGTTGCTGACCCCTTAATTATGTTTATATATGTATGTATGTATAGATTATTGTGTCTGGAGAGAGTCATTCACTTTTAATGCCTTATTATTTAACATACGCATAGGTTCGATTTCCACGCATTTGCTTATGCATGTTTTCAAAAATTTTCGTTGCGTCTCCGGTGAGTGTGTTGAAGAATAAGACACTAAAAAAGAATGATTCCTTTTGATCGTTGTCCCTAATTGTGTTTTTCTTACTTTGTTTTCGTCCCCATCGAAAAGAAAGACTCTATATTGTATTTGTCCCACCTGTGTTCAGCCCTGTGTGGCTAATAAAGAAAGTTTTCTTTCTTTCTTTCTTTCTTTCCCATCCGTGCGCAGTTTACCTTTAATAACAACTTTGTCCGCCTTCGAAACAAATATACCTTCATTCATTTTAACGAAAGGCTTTGCGCGCAGTCTGTCCGGTGTAGCCATGCTTTGTTGTGTTCAATTTAAATCCACAGTATACAAATCTAACGAACGTACTCGAAACATCTTGCATCTTTTTTTTTAGTAAAATCATCCTTACACTACATTGTTTATATATGCCTATACATATATACATATATACACGCACACTTACATACATGGCACGCATACACATACACATGAGTTAATGTATAAACGTATGTTCGAAATGTGTATGAACCAACATTCCCAGATGAAGTGAAGATAGTTAGCATCTTCTGCAGATGTATTTAATCAACATATTTCGAATTGAAATCATTTGATTATTTTGGTATTAAACGACCCGAAAAAAAAATACAAAAAACAGGGTATGGCTGTTAGTATACATACATAAATACAGAAAAGTATGTATATTCCCCCTACACCCATACTCATACCTCCCACACAAATATATGTTTATATATATATATATGTAATACACATGTAATGTATAAGTATATATGTATGTATATATGTATGTATATGCACATAAACATAGACACATATAAATATATATATACATAGAAATACATACATACATACATACATACATACATACATACATACATACATATATATATATATATATATATATATATGTATACTTACTTGGAAAAGGATGCGTGGCGTTCGATCATATAATAATATAAATATATAGATATATGTATATATCCATACATATATGTACATTGTGTTTAACGTTTTTTTGATGTCCTGTACATATGTATCCATGTATGTATACATATAGATGTAGGTACGTACATATATGTATGGATATATGGACATATCTATATATTTATATTATATTATACTATATTATATTATATATATATATATATATATATACGTGCATGTGTGTGTGTGTGTAACGTTCGAGATTTTGTGACTGTGTCATGTAAAGTTTCGGTGTGTTTGTGAGAATATCCACTTGAATTCCTCTACATGGAACCGTTATGAGTATCCAATTAGCTACATATGTAATTTTAATACTACCCAGCTAGATATCACGTTTGATTTGGCAAATTACTCCCATAGCTTGTGTCCAGAGTTTTTGGCGCCAGTGTTGATTTTCAGTTGTTGGTAACTAAGCTTGACCAGACGATTTTGTGGAGCAGGATGAAAAGCTGCAAATAATTAAACATACACAAGAAAAATTAGTTTGCAAAGCTACTGAATAAAAGCAAGGAAAATTCAAGATATTTACGGTATTACAATAGCAGAGCAAATGACAGATGGCCTGGGAATGTTATAGAAACTGTTGCTATCAAAGCAATGGAATTACAGCCTTTATTATTACAATGTTTGCTATACCACCTAAGCAGAAGGAAAATAAAGAGAAAATGCTAACAAAAGTAAAATGTGCCAAGCTACACTTTCATTAACTATTTCAATATGGCCGGTTTAGGCGTGTTTGTTAAATGTAAGCTGTTTCTTTGCAATGATTACGAGACAAAAACCCTTTGGCATATTATTGTTTTATTTTATACCACGTCCCGCCCGTCTCCTAACTTGGTTATAGAAGACAACGGTGACATTACGGAGATGTTTTCTAAACGAGGGCAGCTAGAGTGGAATAAAAGAAAGGAAAGCAATATGTTGGTTGAACTGCAAGAGCGGAGGATTAAGTGTCCTTTGCTACAGTCTTTAAATGTTTGAGTTCATATCTTTCCGCTGTGATTTAAGTCATCTAGTGTTGTTTAGAATAATGCAAGTCACGCCCTTACACCGGTTGTATTCATTATACAGTAATATTTCACTGAAAGATCTCTCACTTAACGATGTTCCACTTTAATTATCATTTCTCTCATAGGCACAAAGCCTGAAATTATGTGAGAGTAGAAAATCGATTGCATCGATTCCAAATTATTGAATAACGGGTTCAAATATCGAAGGCGGAGGTGATCAAGGTGCTCAACTGATACTTATTTCATCGGCCCCGAAAGAATGAAAGGTAAAGTCAACCCCCGCTGAATTTGAAATCAGAACGTAAAAACAGACGAAATACCACAAAGCATTTTGTTCGGCGTGCTAACGATTTTAATTGTTCTTTCAATTTTTTGCAACAAGGGCAGCTTCGGGGAGGTGGAGATGAATCGATTATATCGACCTCAGCGTTTAATTGGTACTTATTTTATCGGCCCCGAAAGGATGAAAGGGTCACTCGACCTCGGCGGAATTTGAACTCAGAACGTAGCGTCGGGCGAAATACCGCTAGGCATTCCATCTAGCGCGCTAACGACTTTGCCAGCTCGCCACTTTTGCTAACGATTTTAATAATCATTTCTACTATAGGCACAAGGCCTGAAATTTGGGGGGAGGGGATGAGTCGATTATATCGACCCCCGTGTTTCACTGGTACTTAATTTATCGATCCCGAAGGGATGAAAGGCAAAGTCGACATCGGAGGAATTTGAACTCAGATCGTAGCGACGGGCGAAATACCGCTAAGCATTCCAGCCAGGGGCGCTAACGATTCTGCCTTCTCATCACCTTTGCTAACGATTTTACTAATAATATATAAATAATAAATAAATAAATAAATTCACAAAATTATGCTAAACATGACAACTTTATGAGAAAGTGCCTTGATTGATTATTCGTTCCCTCTTTTGGTTTGTCATTCTGTGTGAATACCCCTACACTGTGTTGACATTCTGCGTGCTACTCTTGCGTTTTAGAACTTTTGAATTAACTAAAGCTTTCAATCAGGACTGCTAATTCACATCATTTCTACTTAAGCCCAATATATTTTAACACAACATAGCTTATGAAAACAGTAACCTAGCAGATGGCTATAAATGCTAATTACACTTTTAGTAGTTTTATAGTTATAATTAGATAACTTTATCCCGCACAAGGTAAAGTTACTGGCATATTCAAAGTTTAAATTCATTTTGAAATTTCAAAATAGTCATAGCATCTGTTACAGTCAAAGTGACTTGAACATTAGCTGGATTCTTGTAGCCTATACGCATAACCAGGTACTTATTGGTGCTTAATAAGCCTTCCCTCCTTATTGGGACTGAAGCAAACTCATCTTTATTGTTTGAATATGAGATGTAGATAGATATTCTTTTCTACTCTAGGCACAAGGCCCGAAATTTTGGGGGAGAGGGCCCGTCGATTAGATCGACCCAGTACGCAACTGGTACTTAATTTATCGACCCCGAAAGGATGAAAGGCAAAGAAAAAGAACGAAAAGACAGACGAAATACCGCTAAGCATTTCGCCCGGCGTGCTAACGTTTCTGCCAGCTCGCAGGTGTGAAGGTAGGCGTCTTAGTGGATAGGGAATTCATCTCACGTTCGTTGTTTCCTTGAGCGAGACACTTAATTTCACGTTGCTCCACTTCCCTCAGCTAGCAAATATGTCTTCTACTATAGTCTTGGGCCGACCAAAGGACTTGTAAGTGGATTTCGTAGACGGAAACTGAAAGCAGATCTTGTGGACACCCTGTATTATTATTTGAGCAACAGGATACATACCGACCCGTCTGGAGCAAAGTGTGTCTGAACTTGGGTTCTTGGAGAGAATTTGCAAACCCTTAATTCATAACGATATTTAGGACGACAAAAATCTGTATGATCACCTTAAGATTTAAAGGATAATGAACAAAAAAAGATGCTTTTCTTCACAAACTTGCTAACAATTAGGTGACCGGTCAAATTTTTCTCTAAATTAAAAAGAGAAAGCGGGCACACACACACACACACACACACACACACACACACACACACACACACACACACATGCACACACAGATACACACACACACGCGCGAATACCATAGCATATATATAAATTGTTTATTGAAACTGTGGACGAAACATTGAAGGTCGGCTGATTTTAGAGAGAAAATGTGACGAAAAATCCATCAGTAAACGAAAACAGGACAGAATAAATCTCTTAATGCGAAAGTTTAAACAAATGCAAGAAGCAGACCAATTCGTAAGAGTAAACAATGAACTATTAAGGGAAAGAGATATTAGATCACATGTCTGTGGAGGAAAAGTGGGTGGGGTGCTTCAAACATATTCGTTCCATCCATCCATCCATCCATCCATCCATCCATCCATCCACCCATCTATCCAAAAACACCCATCCATCCCTCCATCTATCCACCCCTATCGTCCTCTCTCCCTCCCTCCATTCATCCATTCATCCATTTTCTCTGTCTAATGTTCCTGGGAGGGTCGCGGGCATAGATTCCAGAAACACCGCTTCCATATTGTTCTATCAGGCATAACCACCATTAGACATTCCAGCTGGAGTCCCAAGGGTGACCAACTGAGATTATGGATATCATCTTGGTCAAGCCCTAGATCTCCTGCCTTTTTACTCAGCTATGGAAAACTATTGCGATTCATTCCCGCGACATTCTAACCACATGTCCGTAGAATAGGTGCTATGACCTCTCAATGTGCAGAAGTAGCGACTCCACCTGGTGAGAATCTCTGATCTCCGAGTTATCTACTGTGAAGAACACGCAAATTTCCTCCACACATACTATCTCGAATGGCTGCGACTCAACATCCACATCAATTAGACTCCAAAAAAAACACTTTGGTCTCTCTCTTTGTCCTCTCCATTTGCAACAGTGGCAACCGAAATATGAGAGACTTACTGTTGTGGAGTACATTGTTGAATATATCTCTGGATAACACACTGGCATCCAATCGACAGTCTGCATCAACACTAAGTAACTGTATGCAATTTTTTTTTCTCTCAAGCTACAAAACTAAAAATTGGTTGCCGCACCAAAGAAAGGTGCATTCTAGAGAAATAATTAGTAAGTTATTTTATTATGATTTTTCAATACAATTAACTAAGATAAACATATTTGCTGTCTTCACTGAAGGCACGACTAAACTAGGTTATTAAATAGTTTTTGTGGATACAGACAGCTACTAATTTCTCTGGTCTCTGGTTTTAATTTTCTGTTTTCTGAAGATATCGTCTTAAATACACAATGTATCCATTGCACACTTTCTAACGTTTTCGTAATTATTAGCACTTTAGATTTTGGAAATGGGCAAAAATATAACCATTTCGAAGAAATGGAAAGAAGAAAATTTTGCCTGAAATATTGATATATTGGATGAAAATATCTTCATGTTAAGTGAACAACTGTCAATGGATTTCTACGTTTCAGCAAGAATTCTAATAAAACATTATAAAGAAATTAATTTTGTTTTCTAAATTAAAACATTAATTGCCTTATCGGAATTTTGATTAGTTTTTTGAAATTAATTTTCGTACATTTGAAGAAACTTATCTCTTACCTAGTAAATACGCAGATGTTTTCAATGACAACGAGTATTATATCCTAACACTTCATCTTCGGGGAATATACACCGTTATTTAATCAGTAATACCATCAGAAAAAACGTATTTCTTAACCAGTAATTAGCCACTCAATATATAATATATCACACCACCGTAATCTTACTAATGGAAGAAACGTAGAGAGGCCTGCATTTGTCTGTTACTATGAAAATCTGCTAGATTAGTCATTACATCAGCTTTAGAAGTAACCATCGGATATTGGAATGATAAATCGCCTCACAAGATGCTCTCACTCATAACACACACACAAACACACACACGCAAACACACACACGTGCACGCACACGTGCACACACACATACACACAAACAAACATATATATATGTGTGTCTGTGTTCGTATATGGATGCAAATATGCATATGCATACAAATATGTCTAAATGCATATATGCAATATGTGTATAAACGTTTTCATTTATCTATCAATCACTCTA
>NC_068987.1:25583523-25584109 GCF_001194135.2 Octopus bimaculoides | reverse complement strand
CTCTCTCTCTCTCTCTCTCTCTCTCTCTCTCTCTATCTATCTATCTATCTATCTATCTATCTATCTATCTGTGTTTACATGTTTATGCAAGTGGATATCGCCTTTCAAAATTTTTACTCTTTAATCACAGAGATGAGATAAAGTAGCTTCATTTATTTCTTTTCTCATGCATCTGATTAACTGACTTCGTTACACATTTATCTTTATCGCGTGGTTTCTTCTACTTAGAATAAAAGAACGGGTAATAATCCCAACTTTTATATTTCTTTAACTATGCTTACAGGCGCCTAATCAACTTCAGTACAATATCGGCAGTTATAGAGTGAAACCTAAGCTACACACATGTAAATGAAGAAAACATATATATAGGCGCAGGAGTGGCTGTGTGGTAAGTAGCTTGCTTACCAACCACATGGTTCCAGGTTCAGTCCCACTGTGTGGCACCTTGGGTAAGAATCTTCTACTATAGCCTCGGGCCGACCAAAGCCTTGTGAGTGGATTTGGTAGACGGAAACTGAAAGAAGACTGTCGTATATATAAATATATATATATGTATATATATATATATATATATATATACATATAT
>NC_068987.1:25580712-25582702 GCF_001194135.2 Octopus bimaculoides | reverse complement strand
AAGGTCAGCGTAGCCCTGTCATCCTTCCGATGTCGTTCGGGAAAATAACGGGGAAAATAACAGCGAAATCGTGGAATTGCTGTAATCAACCGACCCCGTTCCGTCTCTTAAAATTGCTGGCCTTGTGCATAAATTACAAATTCGTATTAAACCTCTTCTATAAGGGCGGCGGTTTGGTATAATTGGTTGGATGCCGAGGTCGACTTTGCTTTTCATCCCTTTCGGGGTCGATAAATTAAGTACCAGCTGTGTACTGGGATCGATCTAATCGACTGGACCCCTCTCCAAAAATTTCGGGCCTTGTGCCTAAGTTACAAATTCGTATTAAACCTCTTCCATACAGGCGGCGGTTTGGTAGAATCGTTTGCATGCCGGACCAAATACTTAGTGACATTTCGTCCGGCTTTAGTTCCGAGTTCTAATTCCTCTGAGGTCAAGTTTGTCTTTTCATCAACCCCACCCCACGAAATTTCAGGCCTTGTGCCTAGCGTAGAAAGAGTTATTTAACTTCCATTGACTAATTCAATGCCCGTACCATTATTTTTACTGTTTTCGAAATTACTCTGAAGCTATTTTATCGGCCATTTCCCCTTGTTTATTTATTCATTTTTCCCTTGCTTATTCAATATCGATAGAATAAGTACTAGGCTTACAAAGAATATGTCCTGGGGTCGATTTGGTCGACTAAAGGCGGTGCTCCAGCATGGCCGCAGTCAAATGACTGCAACAGATAAACGAATAAAAGTATATATATGTGTGTGTGTGTATGTATATATTTGTGTGTCTGTGTTTGTCCCCACCCACCATTGCTTGGCAACCGATGCTGGTGTGTTTTCTACTATAGGCACAAGTCCTGAAATTTGAGGGAAAGGATTAAGTCGATTACATTAACACCAGTGGAAAGCTGGTACTTATTTAGATCGACCCCAATACGCAACTGGTATTTAGTTTATCGACCCCGAAAGAATGAAAGGTGAAGTCGACCTCGGTGGAATTTGAACTCAGGACGCAGCGACGGGCGAAATGGCGCTAAGCGTTTCGTCCAGCGTGCTAACGATTCTGCCAAGTCGCCGCCTTAAACCTAAGTGACGATAATGGATAACAAAGTCATGTCTAAGATAACAAAGCTACAAATGTTTGGCAAAGGTCACAGAGGGTCATATTAAACCCGGTTGTTGATTGCTACTTATTTTATCGATACGGAAAGATGAAAAGTAAAGACGGACCCAAAGAGATCCGAACTCTAAACATAAATACTGAGTATTACAAGGCATTTTCCTCATTTTTTTCTATCGATTCTGTCAAAGCCACCTCACTAAGTGATAATAATTAATAACATAAAGCAGTTTCTTTATTATTGCGATTCCCTTTATAGCAATTAATAAGAGAAACAAACATTTATTGAAACTAAATACCATCAAAGTTTAGATTGGGTGATTGTACGATCAATCATCGCGTCAGATTTATTTGTATCGATCAATATTCTTTTGGTTATAACGAAGTAAAGAAGACGTATAGAGTCAAATAGACAAATGTTCACAATAATCATGAAAAGCTAAAAGTCTCTAAGCTATCGCTAAACAGCAACCAGACGCTGGCTAATTTTGTAAGAACGACTGTCACTGTTGAGTAGGAGGGAAGAGCGAGAGACAAGGCGAGGGAGGAAGAAGAGGAGAGACAAACGAAGGAGCAAAAGCAAATAATAATAATAAAAATAATAATAATGATAATAATAATAATAATAATAATGGTAGTAATAATAATAATGATAATAATAATAATAATGATAATAATAATAATAACAATAATAATAATAATAATAATGATAATGATAATAATAATAATAATAATAATAATAATAATAATAATAACAATAATGATAATAATAATAATCATAATGATAATAATAATAATAATATTGATAATAGTAATAATAGTAATAATAATAATGATAATAATATTGATAATAGTAATAATAATAATGATAATA
>NC_068987.1:25578467-25579904 GCF_001194135.2 Octopus bimaculoides | reverse complement strand
ATCAACCTTGTTTAGAAATAGTCAGTGCTTGAATCTCTTTTCAAGTTACAGCCTACTGTCTTTAAATAAATAAATAAATAAATAAATAAATAAATAAATAAATACAAGGGAAGACATTTTAAAAGATATTTCTTTGGGGAAATATTAAATCTGAAAAAAAAAAAAAAATATATATATATAAAAAACAAAATGAAAAATAAAATAAAAAAAATATAGTGATCGGTCAAAGCTGGAACGCTTTTTATTGTTGATTTGATTGATCAAGATTGGTCGGGGTTAAACAACATCAAAAATAACAACAACAACAGCAACAACAACAACGACAACAACAACAACGCCAACAACAACATTGTCGATGAGAACAATGACAAAAGTAGCAAATGCGGCAAAAAAACAACAGCAAAAAACAATAATAAGAGAAACAATAGCTACAGTTAAGACTACACTACCATCACCATTGCCAGCACTACTACTACTACTACTACTACTACTACTACTACTACTACTACCATCATCATCGTCATCATTTTTGTTGACATCGTCATCGGAATCAAGTGTAGAAATATCAGCAAGGAAGCCTCTTCGTGGTCATTCAAACTGCTAGAAATAGCAAACGAATTACACCCTATTCTGTTAAAATAAAACAAATTAAATACTTATTGGGGTCACATGATGTAGACCAAGATACATTGTGTGTGATACAAAGACGGGATAGTCACGGCTGGCAAGTATCTGACCATTGTTCTACTCGATCAGAGCTAATTTGGAAGTCAACAATATATCAGTGACAAACACCGTCCAAGTGGTGGCAGCAACAATGGTCTTATAGTAGTAGCTTGAAACATCAACACCGACAGCAGCAGCAATGAATATCAGCGACCCTCAAAACAGCAGCAAACAAGGTAGTCACTATGTGGTCGGCTGACCTACAGAAAACAGCAGTCAAATACCTTTAGATCATAACCTAACATCTTACCTAAAAAAAAGCTAGACTGGACAATGTAGTCCCACAAACACAATAAGAACAAGGTGGTTACGGTTTGATTGGCTTTGGTTACAAGTATACTCAATCAAGCTGACCTGGGGTTAAACAACAACAATGACCAAATGCAACCCCCAACAATAGCAGTAGTAATAATCAACAGCAGCAGCAGTGATTATAAACAGCAAACCCCTACAACAGCAGCGGTAGCAGCAGCAACACAGTAGCAGCGCTGTAACGTCGAAATCAGGTCAATATATTCAAACTGGTGACGCTTTTGGCATTGCAATCTGACAGGAGGTGGGGGTGCTTGGTAGGTTTTGAAGGTTAGGTGAGACCAACCAGCTGGCGTGAAGAAGACGTAGCAGCACTAGTGAACCACCATTATATATATATACAAATATGCATATATATATATATATATATATATATATATATATATATATATATATATA
>NC_068987.1:25575388-25577075 GCF_001194135.2 Octopus bimaculoides | reverse complement strand
GCATATGAGCTAAAATACAAATTATTAAGCGGTATTAAAAACATGAATTAGAATAGAGTAGAAAAAGCCATTTTGAAAATTTGGATAAGAAAACATAAAGACATGGCACTGGCACTCCGAACAACGGAACAGCCTCCTCGTCAAATGAACGTGCAAGTAGCTGAGCACTCCACAGACACGCATACCTTTAACATAGTTCTGAGGTAGATTCAGTACTGGGCCGGCGGTGCGCTGTGTTCTTGTGCAAGACACTTTATTTCACGTTGCTCCAATTCACTCAGCTATAAAGATATACGGTGGCGTTGATGCGTGGTAAGAAGTTTGCTACCGAACCACATGGTTCTGGGTTCAGTCCCACTGCAGTGCACCTTGAGCAGGTGCCTTCTACTGTAACCTCGGGCCGACCAAAGCCATGTTAGTGGATTTGGTGGGAGAAAACTGAAAGGAGCCCGTCGTCCATATGTGTGTGTGTGTCCGTGTGTGCTTGTTCCACTCCCACACCGCTTCACAACTGGTGTTGGTTTGTTTACGTGAATTTGCGTTTCGATAAAAATGGTTGAGAATATAAGTACCAGGTTTAACAGAAATAAGCACTAGGGTAGACTCGTCTGAGTAAAACTCTTCAAGTCGATTCCCTAGCATGGCTGCAGTCCAATGATTGAAACAAGTACAAAATAAGAGATAAAGAAATATGTTATACTAACTTGAGTGTATAAAGCGTGTATCACATTTAAAGCGTACAAAAGTGGATACATTAAAATAAAATTTAGAATATAAATTATTATATAACTTTAAGCGGTTTATAAAGTAGTAATATAGGAAGGTAAATGAGAGATAGGAAAAGGACGAGGTACATGTTTGAATAAGAGGATGTACAAGATTATTTAATCAGCAATACTTAATGAAGTAAATAATCATTTAAATTAGAGTTGAAAAACAAGTTGCGATAAAATTAACTAAAGCATCATTAATGAAGCTTAATACATGGATGGTTTAATAGTAATTTAACGGTGGCTAATTTAATAATTAAATTAATATAACTGGAGGAACAAAAACTGAGTCGAGGTTTAAACAATTAAATAAATGACCTGAACATGAAAGGCGGAAATCTACTAAAATCAAAGTTTGAGGTTTAGTAATTAATATTGTTGATTGTCTAGTGTATTATTACAAAATAGGATAGCTATAATGATTAAAATCGCAATAGACGTTAGTGGAAATGTAATGTTATTGTTAGTGACAATAAGTTTTATTCTGAAAATGTTTTCTAAGTAGAAGTAAAATAGAATATCAATGATAATAGTATATGAAGATGGGTAATGCTGTACTAATATACTTATGTAGAGGCGCAATGGCCCAGTGGTTAGGGCAGCGAACTCGCGGTCATAGGATCGCGGTTTCGATTGCCAGACCGGGCGTTGTGAGTGTTTATTGAGCGAAAACACCTAAAGCTCCACGAAGCTCCGGCAGGGGATGGTGGCGAACCCTGCTGTACTCACCACAACTTTCTCACTCTTACTTCCTGTTTCTGTTGTACCTGTAATTCATAGGGCCAGCCTTGTCACAGTGTCACGCTGAATATCCCCGAGAACTACGTTAAGGGTACACTTGTCTGTGGAGTGCTCAGCCACTTGCACGTTAATTTGACGAGCAGGCTGTTCCGTTGATCGGATCAACTGGAACCCTC
>NC_068987.1:25572796-25575107 GCF_001194135.2 Octopus bimaculoides | reverse complement strand
AAACATCCTATGCTGCAATACGAGACAAAATCTGAGCGTCTTTTAAGTAATAGAAGGATGTAGAATTAAATTTCTAATGATCCCGGGGCGCGAAACTAACGAGACTTTTATTGTTGGTAAAAGTTTTTCGAAGGACAGTTTTTCATTTTATATCAAAAGTAGTGTTGCTTGGCTTTAAATCCTAAACATGGTTAAGAGAGCAAGGTAACAGCTTTTCTGTCCTGATTTGAAACGCGCGCGCGTGCATGTGTGTGTGTGTGTGTGTATGTGTGTGAGTGTACGCGTGCACGTGTTTTGTTGAATATGCTGAACGAATTTAGCGATTAAGTATGAAATTACTGGTTAAATATGAAATTGAGATTGAGTGGATCTTCACTGTGGGACGTTACATTAAATCCGTCGTTTTTCAGTTAACTTCATGGAGATAATTGTAGAAGTTAATACACCTACAGTTATATATAATTCAGATGGAAGGCTGTGCTTGAATATATTACATTATTTTAGCTCTGCACTGAATATCAAAACCTCTGTATCTATTGCATAGACACACACACATACGCAAGTTAAAAAATAAGGTATGTGGAAACTGGTCGTGGTCTGCGTTAGTAAAAGTTATGCATTGAATGATGTTAATGAGTTCGGAAAAGTTCGTATGTGGTTGGGCAGAAAAGTATTCAGAAGTTTCATATAGACGTGCAATGATGTTAGAAGCTCGCACTTATTAGATTTAGTCTGGAAGTGTCAGTGTGTGTGTGTGTGTGTGTGTGTGTGTGTGTGTGTGTGCGATCACGTGCGTTTCCATGATTGTGCGTAGCGGGATCGTCGTTCCTCAGAAGAGTAAGTGTAACTATTATTTTGGCAGGGGACTTTTAGTATCAACACTGCCTTATCTGAAACTCTCCATGCGCACACACCTTCAAACACATATATAATATAGCAACATACACACATACATAATATATAGATACATTATACAGAAACACACACAGACACACATACATACATAGACAAATCAAAGAAAATAGAATTAATAACATTTAAAAAAAAATTTTAAACACTACAACTGTTTCGAAACATTCCCATACCTGTAGTACATACGTGAGAAAATGCGCCTCCTCAGGTGATTGTTCGTCACATTCTCTCGCCATTTCACATCCATCCATCGATACATACATACATACATACATACATACACCGAAAGAGTAGAAAATAGCAAATAAAATTATATATTTACGGTAGTAATGTTACTGATAATAATGTTAGATCACATTTAAATATAGGGTTGTTGATGAGACTGTAAGAAGGGGCACCATTATATATATATATATATATATATATATATAGATATATACTTTTTCACGTCTGGCCGTATAGCCTTCTTGTTTGTTTATCTCACTGTTTCGTTTTCCTGTCTTGTTTTCTGTCTGCCACTACATTCCTCCATGGAACAAATTTAATTTGTGTCTGTGGGAAGAGCCATTTTAACGATGCGTCCAGCCCTAACTCTTCGAAACGCCAGTGTTATAGTGGTGGCAGCTGATGAAGGAAATGTTCTCTATGTGGTCTGTGTGTTTTCTGTACCTTGTTTATCATTTTGTCCATGTTTTTTTGCAACGTCATGTACCCAGATATGCATCTATATATACATGTAGATGAAGGTATGCACATACATGTACATATATATGCATATACTCATATATTATTTATATATATATATATGAAATGTGTGCGTGCAAATATATATACTACAGTCAGTTTTAATATAGAATGTACAAACACGAAACACACATGGGACCGTGCACACGCACACACATAAATAAATTGTACTGATACTATTCCTGCCTCACGGTATTGAGTTCTTTTCTGGTTAGATTGTTTTACAGTTTTGTGTATTTCATATGTTTCCATAAAATGATCATGAAAACAAATAACCAATATCTCAAGCTAATGTGACCTCTTTTATACTACATATGTTTTTCCACTAGTGATTCCAAATCACCAATAATCCTCACACCGTTCCATTCCCACCTCTCTCTCTTCCATACACATCACGCATAGAACATACACACATAAATGCAAATTTAGTATATGTGTCTGTGTGTGTGGGGGGGGGGTATTCCAGCCGTTCAACTTCTTTTCATTCTTTTTCACCTTTAAGTAGTTCGTTTCTGTAGCTGGAAATTTTCCTGATACAACAAACAGCCATACAGTAACCAGCCATCAATACATTGACGAACACATTTACACATGCACACACATGCAGCCATACTCTCTCTCTCTCTCTCTCTCTCTCTCTCTCTCTCTCTCTCTC
>NC_068987.1:25572198-25572784 GCF_001194135.2 Octopus bimaculoides | reverse complement strand
ACACACACACACACACACACACACACACACACACACACACACACACACACACACACATGCACATATATGTCTGTAAACACAGACACAGCGAGACAAGTTTGGTATTAAATAAATAAACAGATATGCATAGCTACTGACATATATACACATATACACATCCGATGTTATAGCATCTTAAATTTTGTGCAGCTCAAATCAAATAAATAGATGAAATAGTGAAACCATACAACAAACATAGCACTGATTGTCGTCTAAGAGATACACACACACACACACACAAACATGCATACACACATGTATACACACACACATATGCGTACACATACACATAAAAATATATATACATACTTACACATACATACACACACATGTATATATGTATGTGTATATATCAATTGTACGTACACAGCTTACCAAATGTATTTACAAACATATAGGTTCATCCGAGATATGCATACATACGTCCATACGCATTTACATACTTAGATGCATATATGCATGCACACATGCCGGTATACATACACACGAGTCAAAAACATATACATACATATATATATATATATATATATATATATATATATATATA
>NC_068987.1:25571510-25572142 GCF_001194135.2 Octopus bimaculoides | reverse complement strand
TGTGTATATATATATATATATATATATATATATATATATATATGTATGTATGTATGTATGTATTTTAACTACATATATACTTACATATTCATAGACTGTAGATACATAAGTACAAAAGTAGCAGCAGTATATACATATTTTCGTACATATAAGCTATACAATTAAACACTTGTGTAAATCTGGCTTTCAATACTGGATTATATTCAACATAAACACACACACAAACGCACACATATATATGTATATACACACATACATTCACATACACACAGAGAAGCACAAACTAGATTTTATGGTTAAATGTTTAGATAGACGCTTTCTTTTGTTTTTGTTCTTTGAACATTTTCTGCAATAAAGACAGAAACGGTCTTTAGAAGAAGAGCTACTTCTCTAGAGTTTATTAATGTTGAAGTGTATGTATGTGTATATAGACGTGTATCTAAATTAATAAACTCCACAACTTCATAGTTATGCGTATAAACAAGTATACATCATACACGCATACATATATGCATACACACTCGCACACGCACAAATACATTTTGTTTTGGAAACAGGAGAAATAGTACTAAATGTGTAATACAGATTATGTGTGTGTGTGTGTGTGTGTGTATGTGTGTGTGTGTGTGTGT
>NC_068987.1:25570548-25571394 GCF_001194135.2 Octopus bimaculoides | reverse complement strand
TGTGTTTTATCTTTTACTCGTTAGACTACTGCCATGCTGGAAAAAGTTTTAGTCGAATGAATCAATCGACTCCGGCATTTACTTATTCTATCGGTCTCTTTTGCCGAACCACTAGTTACAGGGACGTAAACACACCAACACCAATTGTCAAGCGGTGGTGGGAGGCAACTCACAAACACACACGCACACAGGTATGCGTGTGTGTACGTGTATAATGTGTGTACTTATATGAAGTATGAAAATCAATGTTATATTCAATTTTTTTGTTATTTCTGTCATTGTTGCAAATATGCAAAGTACTTGGACGGTGGTAGAGACAAGAGAACGCTGGTGAAAATGATTTAATTGTCTTAATATACTGAGTTCAAGTCCAGTTATCGTTAACTTCACCTTTTACTCTTCTCATGATTATGGTTGGTCTTAATTGCCTTCGCCTTTTCGTCACACACGTCTAACGTTTATTGTTTTGTCTTCTTCCAATGCCAGTAAAACATCCATCGGTAGATGCAGGAACGTCGACTTCAGAGCTTTACGTTATTCAGTTTCGCTCTTTCATGTTTATGATTTCAGATCTCACTTGGTCTGGTCAGGTCATCTCAAGCATATCAACTCAAGACCGCCTATGAGGTCATTTGATTTGCTTGAAGTGAGAGTGAAATATCTCCGAAATTGTGCCCTGTCTTATACAGAGAAGGATATGGAGGAGAATGTTGTCGCAAATGTACTAGAAGAAAGAACGGTGTGGACATAATCTTGTCATATGTCTGCTTGATAAGGATTAACCCTATATTAAACAAACAACATCGACATTGTTGCACAGACATAGACACATGCGCATATATTATA
>NC_068987.1:25569199-25570426 GCF_001194135.2 Octopus bimaculoides | reverse complement strand
TCATTATAGGAGAGTGTCGTTTAGAGTGACTGTGGGTCTGTTAATTAGGATCTCTGGAGTCTTTGCTAAATGTAGCGATCTGTGGAATAACCAGTTCCAAATAGACTTTTATCCAAAGAGAAAAAATAAGATTTTAAAATAATAACTTCACTGCATGGTGCAGATAATATTATGCGTCGTGCCAATTTTTATATTAGATTAGCGTCTGTCTATATACGTATTAATATACTGCTGAGCTGCACGCAGATACCAGGGCAGGATCTTATTTTATAGACTTTGGAAAGCGGAAGGCAAAGTGGACCTGAGCACAATCTTAATATCACAAAGTATTGTATTTTTATGACCTACTATTACCCACACCACACACACAAACAAACAAACAAACAAACAAAACACAAATACATATTTCAAAAAAGCAAGTTATGTGTCTCTTATTTTTTGCTTGTTTCCCGCTTTCAGTCACGCTACAGGAATGTGGAAAGAGAAATCAGTGCCTATGCCGAGAAAGATGAAATAGTAAATGAGAGAGAGAGAGAGAGAGAGAGAGAGAGAGAGAGAGAGAGAGAGAGAGAAAGAGAGAGAGAGATAGGGAAAGAGAAAGAGAGAGAGAGTGTGTGTGTGAGAGAGAAACAAAAAACCATCCAGGTTATTTAGACACAAGTAATCAGTGAAATATAGGTATAGGGAGGAGATAGGAAGGGGAAGAAATTCATGTAAATTAAGTCACAGCACTACTTTAGAGATGAGGAATTAAAGAGGCAAAGCGTCCAAATAATGGAGGCCGAGAGGGTGAGTGAATGAAAGAGAGAAAGAGAGACAAAGAGTGACAGAAAGATAAAAAAAAGACAAAAATTTGTGCATTGAAATGGGTGTGTTGGTGATGAGAAATAAAGAGAAAAGATGTAAGAGATTTTTAATTAACAAAAATGTGGACTGTTGAATACTCACTCACACACACACACACACACACACACACACATACACACGAGTGAGTAGACAAAGGGAAGAAGGGCACTCAACACATTTATTGGGAGTTACATGTATGGACCAAAACAGTTTGATTCAAACTCCTTGATACTCTGAGTTTCAAGCGTGATGCTAATCTTCGGCCATAGGAGTTTGGGTCGAAGATGAGCATCATGCTGGAAACTCAGAGTACCAAGGAATTTGAATCAAACTGTTTTAATCCATTATATATATATTTATATGCATATATATATATATATA
>NC_068987.1:25566207-25568860 GCF_001194135.2 Octopus bimaculoides | reverse complement strand
TATCTTTTATCTGTATCTTTTACTTGTTTTAGTCCTTGGACTGCGGCCATGCTGAGGAACCGCCTTTAAAGGTCTTTTAATGGAACGAATCGACCACAGCGGATCTTTTTCAAATCATTTATTCTACCGATCACTTTTACCGAACTACTAAGTTACGTAAACAAAACCAACACCGGTTGTTAAGCAGTTGTGGGCTGAAAGTAGCACACACACACACACACACACACACACACACACCCTATGTTATTGATAATGCCTAGTAAAACGTGCTTCTTTTCCACTCGCCAAAGTGAATGAAGTTTAGGCCAGGAGGAACTGATGCCATCAGACGACATCCAATGAATACCAAGTGTTTCGACTCTGAAACGAAACGCCGTCCCGCTGGTGGTGCAGCAACGGAGGCCAAAATCACTTCTCATCTTTCAGTTACTGTCTGCCAAATCCACTCAAAAAACCTCGATCTACCCTTAGAAGACAGTTGCCAAGGTTGCACGCAGTGTGACAGAACCCACAACCATGTAGTTGAGAAGCAAACTTCTTACCACACAGCTACGATTTATTATTATCCATCATCATCATCATTATTATTATTATTATTATCATTATTATTATTATTTATAGTTTTGCCATTTCTATATCTCTTCTATATTCACTAATATGTTCAACATTTCATTTTTTCTCTGCATTTTTCCAACTCCAGTTTTTCTTACTCCCCGCCGTCTCTCTCTGTCTCTGTGTGTGTGTGTGTCTCTCTCTCTCTCTCTCTCTCTCTCTCTTCTCCTTATTCTCTTTGTTTTTATCCTCCTCTTCCTGCCATCTCAACTTATCTCTCTTAACTTGAACATAGCGACGTGACCTTCGTTGCTATAGTGACGTCTTATCAGCAAATTAGAAGTTTGATAAATTCTTGTCTGTCTTTGCTTCTCTCTCTTTCTCTTCTCTGGTTATTAACCAATTTGCACAAGCAATAACCCCCACCACAACCATCACTACCGCTACCACAACTAGAATCAACACCCCATCATTAGCACAAACATCATCTCCATTATTATCACTATCATCATCATCAACATCATCATTGTCATCAGATATTGTTTTGAAACCAGAAATAAACACACGAGATTAACTCATCTGTACATTTGGTCCATTTTTTGATAAACACCGAATTATATACACTTGGTTCCATTCAGTGCAATCAGTTGCCCGTTGTTGAAACTAAAATGCTGTTGTTGTTGTTGTCGGTCGACTGTTTGGCAGAAGAAAACAAACAAAATGGCCGATTTCTGTTTTGTACACAAATAAAGCGACCAATGTAAATGGAGTAAGCTTCATTTTCAGTTCACGAATCAAAGATGAAATCTATAGACATTGTCAACGCCACAAAAGATATTTGCAAAAAAAGCATGAACGCCGCGAGTTCCTTTTAAGGCGGCGAGGTGGCAGAGTCGTTAGCATGCCGGGGCAAAATGTTTAGTGGCATTTCGTCCCTCTTTACGTCCTGGGTTCAAATATCACTGAGGTCAACTTTACTTTTCATCCTTTCATACTAAAAACAGAAGAAAAACAAATTCAAGGTGATTTTTCGTTAGGCGTGTCATTCAGAAAAAATCTTGTGGGCCGCGTTTTGTCCATACTGATCGAGATAAATAATGTTTTCTCAACAACATGGGTGTAATTTTAATTGATTAAAACTTTTTGGCTCATTACATTCAGTAATGTTAGCGCCAAAACTATGCAGCGTTAAAACGACTCCAGGAATAAATGATATGTGCATTTTTTTCTCTCTTGAGATGACACAGAAACTGATGCGTGTGTGTATGTGTGTGTATGTGTGTGTATGTGTGTGTGTGTATGCGTGCGTGTATGCGCGTGTTTGTGCATGTACATATATATATATATATATATATATATATATATATATATGCTTACATATATATATACACAAATATATGCTCACATACATATATACATATATATGCTTATGTACATATATACATATATATGCTTACATACATATGTACATATATATGCTAGCATATATAATTATATATGCTTACATACATATATACTTACATATGCTTACTTGCATATGTTTACCTACATATGCTTACGTACATGTGTGTGTATGTGTGTACGTATATATAGAGAAAGTGAGAGAGAGATTAGGTTACTTCAATGAGTAGGTCATGCGACCTATGCAGAAGTCTCTCACACTCATTAACAGATGGTAACACGAGAGGACTGTGGGATCTTTTCCATTGCTAAACACCCACAGAATGTATACACTTCAAAAACACTAGCGCCGTCTTACTAGATCTCATTAATCCCCTTCAAATTCTGTTGCAAGCGACCAAACATATACAATCAACGAGCCATAAGGAATTAAATCTGTCCCTTTTTCTGACAATCTTTAATAACTGCCCTGTCTATGTCTTTGGCATCAAAGAAGATCTTTCCAAGAAACATGAACATACTGGAAAATATAACATGTAACATGCTTTGTGTGCCAAACTGCGCTTTGCACTCCGAGTGGCCAACGCTTGTAAGGTGTAAGGTGTATTGTTACAAGACGCTTGCAGCTTCAATGAAAAGATATTAGTTTGGAGGCCAACAGTAACGAGTTATATATATGTGTATATATATATATATATGT
>NC_068987.1:25562181-25566027 GCF_001194135.2 Octopus bimaculoides | reverse complement strand
GTATATATATATGTGTGTATATATATATGTATATATATATATATGTGTGTATATATATATGTATATATATGTATATATATATATGTATATATATATGTATATATATATGTATATATATATATGTATATATGTATATATATATATATATGTATATATATATGTATATATATATATATGTATATATATATATATGTGTGTATATATATATGTATATATATATATATGTGTGTATATATATATGTGCGTATATATATATGTATATATATATGTGTGTATATATATATGTATATATATGTGTGTGTATATATATATGTATATATATGTGTGTGTATATATGTATATATATAAGATAGAGAGAAAGAAAGAGAGACCTGTGTTGATTCCATAGAAAACACTTTCGAAATAACAAGGAATAAACAACAACAACAACAATGTTCGTACTTCGTTCGCCAGTGAAAGTAAGTTGCTTATAGACCAGCATAATGAAGAATAGCAATAAATCAATAATTAGTAATCTATTAAAATGTTTTTTTTAATTTTCTGTTATGTTATTTTCCTTATATTTAATATTAATACTTTTTATTGTAAACAATTTCTATTATTGGTTTCATTAGACGTGTTAGAACACTGAATCTTGATAACAAAACAAATTTTAAAAAAAGAAAACAACCAAAGAATTGATAAACAGCCAAGTGAATAAACAGACAGGTGAGCTTAAGATTGTATCAGTCTTTAACTACACAACGCCAACAAAACAAGACATGAATTGTCTTCGTTATTCATCCGTTCTCTCTAAACGATGAAAGGAATTAGACAATATATTTTAATGTGCTACATTTGCAGTTTAACAAACAAAAAGGCACACACATATGTGTGTGCGTATTTATTTCAAACACACCACGTACATCAGAAACAAAACCAAATTTCAAACAATAAACTATGTTTTCATCTGTTTTATATGTAAACAAAACCGATATTTTATGTACTCATTGACGGTATACCAGATGTAGACAACCGAGTCTGTAGTATACCAGTATAATATCTTAGTGCTCGTTTGTTTGTTTGTTTGTTTGTTTTTTGTAGTATGTCATAAAGTGGTGTTTTGTGCCTGTGTTGGATAATATATTGAACTCTGACTTATGCAGTCTCGCTACAAATGAGATAAGTGAAATATGAGTGATATATAAATTGATGAAAAGTTATTTATCCCCAGATATTCCAGCAATGACAATCCAGTATTTTTCCAAATATAGGATCTCTCTTTGTTGTAGGTTTGTGACCAACTATCGAATCAAGAAGTACTAACGCTACACATTTTAGGCTTCGATCCCACATTGAGCAGGTGTCTTCTATCGTAACTTGAGTTTGGATAAATTCTTATGACTGAAAATTGGTCGACCGAGACTATGCAGATGCCCTCAGAAGGACAGCCTCTCCACTTCAATGGAAAACTTAATCCGACACCAGGCTTAACAGCTTCACCTGGCCTTTGAATGTTTGTAGCCAAGTAAACTATGATACAAACTCTCGGACCCGTTTTTCAGCTTTAAGATAACTTCCCCTCTTCATCACAACAGCCAGAGATGCTCTAGGAAGTCCATTTTTGGAAGCTGTTCCTCCTCTGAATAAGTGATAAAATATGTATCAAAACTGTCAGATGGGTTTCAAGAAAGGTTCGGAGAACTTGGTCGAGTACTTAACATGAAACAGATCAGAACATGCAAACTGATTCAACTACCCATGATGTTTGATGTATAGCAGGCCGTTAGTCCATCCATCCATCCAGCCATCTTATAATAAACTCATTGTGCACAAGAATCTGTCACCCGGTTTAAGACTGTTGCCTAACCTACCTAACATGTGAGTGTATTTAGCAGAGTTTACTTTACTTTATTGGAAACGTTCGTGCCATTATCCTGGTTTATCGAAAACCCATGAGCTGTGGCCAGCCTTGTTGCTGCTCTGCTTAATTTTTTCTTGTGAAAAAAATCCAACAAATGGATTCTCAGAATATTTAAAGATAGATTTCCCCTACGACGACGACGACGACTACAACATTCACAACGTGATGATATCAAGCACATTATCCAATGAGAAGATATGAATCTACAACAGGAGGATAGGAGCAAATATGATACACATTTAACACTAATATTGTGATATCTGAGACACAAATAAATGATAAATTTGATAAAATGAAGAGAAAAGCAGACATCAAGTTTCTCTCTCGAAAAGCGTGAAGCACGAATATCTTTAGTTGAGTAAAGAGATATTTCGATCTTTCACCCTTTACAACATCTCTCTCTCTCTCTCTCTCTCTCTCACCAACGCACACACACACACACACACACATATATATACAGGCGTACAAGCGACTCAAGCAATCAAATTCAAATCAGTATAACCATACACGAGCTCACACATACAAACACACATAGACACACACATATGCACAACTGAAGTCTAGGTGTAAAGTAACAATAAATTTGCTTTTCTTTATGTGGAATTTTCCATATGAAACCTGTGGTGTGTGTGTGTGTGTGTGTGTGTTTATGTATATATATACGTGTGTTTGTGTGTATATATATGTGTGTGTATACACACACACATACACACCACACACACAATCTATCTATACATACATACACACGCATATACATATACCTTTGTGTGTGCTTCTCTGTGAGAAAGCGCGCTTTTGTGCATCACTGCTTGACAACCGGTGTAGGTTAATTTACGTCCTTGTAATTTAGTAGCTCGGCAAAGAGGATTCGACAGAATAAGGGATTAGCCAATCAGCGATGCCCCAGCGTGCCTGCTGTACACTGACTGATATTTGTTTTTGAACTGTTTTAAACAGGCAACGCTTTTTTCAATGTATACCGATCAGACATACGTCTCTGGTTATCATGTTGGTTCCCTGTAACGAGGAGGCGCAATGGTCCAGTGGTTAGAGCAGCTGACTCGCGGTCATAGGATCGCAGTTTCGATTCCCAGACCGGGCGTTGTGAGTGCTTATTGAGCGAAAACACCTAAAGCTCCGCGAGGCTCCGGCAGGGGATGGTGGCGAACCCTGCTGTACTCTTTCATCACAACTTTCTCTCACTCTTACTTCCTGTTTCTGTTGTGCCTGTAATTCAAAGGGTCAACCTTGTCACACTGTGTCACGATGAATATCCCCGAGAACTACGTTAAGGGTACACGTGTCTGTGGAGTGCTCAGCCACTTGCACGTTAATTTGACGAGCAGGCTGTTCCGTTGACCGGATCAACTGGAACCCTCGACGTCGTAAGCGACGGAGTGCCAACAACCCTGTAATTAACGACGCTTTAGTTCCCTTGTTGCGGTATATACCAAATAAATAAAGCAATTAAATAAATGAGATGAATACAGTACGTGTACTCAGTGTAGATTTCTATTAATGACGTCATCAACATCAGAATCTACACCAATATCTCAGTTCACTTATTAAAACCCCCACAATCACTGCAGTTTTCATTACCACCGTCACCACCATCACCACCACCACTATCACCAACACCACCTACAGTAACACAATTATAAATAATTGCCTCCATCACCACCGACGACAACGCTATCATAAACAACTGTTACCACCACCACCACCATCTTCCCTACTACCACCGAAAGCACCCAGAATTATCACAACCAGCAGAAACAACACCTCAATTGTTTAAACCGCTACGACTGCAGTTGTCATTACTCTCACCGCCACCACCAACACCAACACCACCAAAACGATTGTCTCCCCCCCCCCTCCCGTCACGATCATCACAATCATCATTCCTGTCACCGCAAGCAATATTATCATTATAGTTGCCACCG
>NC_068987.1:25558661-25561350 GCF_001194135.2 Octopus bimaculoides | reverse complement strand
TATATATATATATACTCCCGCTCGCTATCTATCTATCTATCTATCTATCTATCTATCAGTCCGTCTGTCTGTCTATCTATCTATCAGTCCGTCTGTCTGTCTGTCTATCTATCTATCAGTCCGTCTGTCTGTCTGTCACTCTGTCTATCTATCTATCTATCTATCTATCTATCTATCTATCTATCTAACGGTCTGTTTCTCTGTCTCTCTGTCTGTCTGTCTGTCTCTCTCTCTCTCTCTCTCTATCTATCTATCTATCTATCTATCTGTCTCTCTGTCTCTATGTCTCTCTGTCTATCTATATATCTATATTTCTATCTATCTATCGACTTCTTTCAACACCCATCAGCACCAGCCCCATCGCCACTTGCATAAATTAGCAATATTAGCCTCCATTATCACCATCATCGCTACGACTACCATTAACACGGCGACGACGACGACGACGACGACTACCACCAACACCACCACCACCACCAATAACAACAACAGCACTACCTCCGTCTCCATTATAAACAAACAGTGCCAATAATGCCATCGCTACCCCCCCCGACTACTACCGCACCTCTCTAACACATTCACAGTTATCATTAAAGTTCCCACCACCCAACTTGACAACGATCACACCCCCACATCGCACCAATTCCTCACAACGCATAAACACACGCACGCGCGCGAAACATCTCTCCCTTCCTCTCACCACCACCACCACACACCAAGTGCCCCCCTTTTTAAGGCAAACAAATAAAACGGAAGCAATAACAGGATAGGAAAATAATGCATGTATGCATTACATGCACACACGCACACACATGCGTACACTCATACACACACGTATATACATACACATACATATATATATATAGATAAATACACACACATATGTAGACACATACGTATTCACACACACAGATGCCGAGTTACATATGCACGCGCACGCAAATTCATATTATGCATTCATTTACATTAAACACATATATTCATTCATATATTTCTCTGAAACCGCATTTACACGAGATACATAAATATTTATAAATACATGCATGCACACACGTATACACCCATGCACACACACACACATACATACATACATGATATAGGCGTCTTCTATTGTAGGCCGTGCCAACCAATGCCTTACAAGTGAATTTGTAAGATTGAAACTGTGTAGAAGCCCGTCGTCTGGCGATTTGTTTTCAATCTTCTATTTTCTGACGAAGAGCCATGCTCGAAACGTCAAACTATCTCCTTTCACCGAACGTCCAGCTAATACATCTGTTGTGCACGTGCTCACGTTCGTTTTTTGTTTTTCACCTGTTAATTGGTTTATTTGAACTTTTCCCTCATTTGAATTGATTACCTATCTACCTATCTATCTATCTATCTATCTATCTATCTATCTATCTATATATATATATATAATGTGTCTGCGGTATGATGGTGATTTCTGTGTATATATATATGTGTGTGTGTGTGTGTGTGTGTGTGTGTGTGTGTGTGTGTATGTGTGCGTGCGCGTGTATTTGTGTTTGTTCCCGTGCCACTTGACAACAGTTTTTGGTTTGGTTACATCTCTGGAAAGTAACGGCTCAGCAAAAGAGACAGATAGAACAAGAACCCAAGAACCAGACTTAAAAAGTATAAGTACCGACTAAACACGTCAAGACGGTGCTACAGCAAAGCCGCAGTCCACTGACTGAAACAAGTAAAAGAATAAAAGAATATATGCATACATACATACATACATACACGCACATACGTGTATACGTAATACAGATATACCTAATCTAATTATTGGTGTTCATGGCAATGTTAACATATGTCCTTGTGAATGTCATAATCTGGAGACGCATGGATTTTCAGGCAAAGAGTCTGACCAGTTAATACGTACTTACCAAATACACTCTGTAAGTGGAACAGTAAATATGTGTAAAACTTTTCTAAAGTTCAACGTTACATTTACCGTTGTTATTCGAATTACAACGATGGAACTTTGTTTCTTTGTAAGAAACCAGCTCCTTCCTTCTACGAAGAATTCATATAACTGAAGAAAAAAACAATAAAAAAATGTATACAAGCATACACATGTGATTACAAACATATCTACATACAAGCCTACAATACATACGTATACATTTAGAGAGGTATACATTTATTCATAAAAGCATACATCTATTCATACAAACAGAGGGGAATCGATTCAAGAAATGCATGGCTATACGGCCGCTATGAAAATAGCCAAATCCTTGAAATCATCCCTACCATCTTAAGAAAGAGAATAATATACGCCTAGATTCAATATATCTGGAATGTCTTTGATCTAGGGACTACTATTGGAACAGGGTTGATCTTGGAATAAACAACACATATTACATATATGAGCACGAACATGTACGTGTCTCTCTATTATATATGATATAATACATTATAATATAGTCGATATATATATATTACAAATAATATATGAATATATGAATATACGCATATATACGTACATCTATGTACATACCTACATCTACATGTATATATAGATGCATACCTGGGTACAGGACGTTGCAAAAAAAACGTGGACAAAATGATAAACAGAGTACAGAAAACACACAGGCCACATAGAGAACATTTCCTTCATCAGCTGCCACCATTCTAAAACTAAGTGTTTCGAAGAGTTATATATATATATATATATATATAT
>NC_068987.1:25550739-25557907 GCF_001194135.2 Octopus bimaculoides | reverse complement strand
TATATATATGCTATACATACACACAATGCAAACTCACCACAAAACATAAATTTATATCAACATGCTATTCCTGACAGCCCTTGTCTTTAACATCTTGGATGAAATAATTCGTCAGTGATTTTGAGGAAAGGGACCCGTCGATTAGATCGAGCCAGTACACAACTGGTACTTATTTTATCAACCCCCAAAAAGATTAAAGGCAAAGTCAGGAATGAATGAGATAATGTAAGATGATGGGTGGTGTTACAATAATTATTCAGAACTATGCACTAAACTTGAAAAGTAAATACGTTGCACAGCCCATTATATATCTTTGGGTCACCACTGAATGTTTCGATCTCATGTATTATATCTGGTTGGACAAATCAATTAGCATCGACCAATTCCATTCTAGTTAGTTGAAGACTGCAGATACAATGATTAAGATAGGTCAAAATGGCTCAACCGAGAATCGAACTTATATCGCCAGCGGTATATCACCTCTCGGTAACATTAGCTTTAATAAAGTAAACAAAGAACGAAGTTGATCTAGGTTTGTGAGAGTGTGTAACAAGGTGTGAGTTGGGGGCAGATGGGATTGAAGAAAGATGAAAAAAGGAATAATAAGCAGATGAAAAAGTATGAGAGAAAGATAAAAAGAGGAAGAGGATTATGTGAATGGAGGGTACAACTAGAAGAATGAGGTGACGAACGAGTTGGAATTGGAGGAAGAACTGATGAGAACATTCCTGAAGTTTTACTGCAACTAGACAGTTCCACAAGAGTACCATAACAGAAAATGAAAAAAAAAAATAACACCCCAAAACAGTTCGTGATTGGGTGGTTATTGAGTGGGGTGTAGGAAACGATCATACGAACTAGAAAAGGCATAACTGGTTGGGGTGAAAGGGTTTGTAGGAAGAATATTGATTACTTCTACCCTTACAACCTCTCTCTCCCTCTCACTTTCGTTACTCTTCAACGTAAATCGATTACTGAACGTTAGTGGACTGTCTTCAGTAGCCAGTCTATCGATTTGGATAGGGTATAATTAAATCTAGCTATAGTTTCGTTGAAATGAGAGCCGACCGATCGACGCCGATGAAGACCGATCAAAGTCGAGAAAGATCGGAAGCGAGCGAAATGGACCGATTGAAGTCGGTTGTTAGGTTTTGGTGGATTAATAAAGGTGGCGGGGGGAGGGGTGGTGGAGAAAAGAAAGAAATTAAAGAATGAAAAATAATCAGAGGGATTGTTCAGTTACATTTAGCAATCTTTTACGATCTTTAGTTGCCATGAACAAAGTATCATTTGCGAGGTGATAATATTTGGTTAACGACATAAATTAAAACCCATTAAAACAAAGGAAAACAATACATAAATACATAATTAAAAATAAAATTAAATGAGAATAAAACAACGACATTCTACCTTTTCATTGGCTTGCGATACAGTGTATACCCAAACTTTTTCCACTGACCATTGATCTGCCCAGTACTGATCCTTCTGAAAGTCTGAATTGCAACAAGGCTTGCTTGCAATTAGGTGGTGGTTAAGAAGTTCGAATGCAACTATGTGATTGCTGTTTCGATCTCACTGTCTGACGTCTTGAGCAAATGTTTTCTAATGTGGCCTCAGGTTGACCATTATCCTGGGAGTGGAATTTGATAAAAGGAAACTTGCGAGAAACCAGCCGTTTCGGCAAATAGGGTCGAAAAAATAAGTACAGAGGGCGATTCGTTTGATTACACTCTTGAAAGCGGTGCTCCAGCATGACAACCGGTTCAGCAAATACGTCGAAAGAAGAAGTACAGGGGCGATTTGATCGATTAAACTCCTGAAGGCGGTGCTCCAGCATGACCGCAGTCTAATGACTTAAATCAGTAAGAGAATCACCTTTTAGACTTATAAGACAAATTGGATGGTGTAAAATCCATGTCTATCCAAAAAACATTTGCGAAGTAGGTGAAACGAATAACATCTTGGATTAAACATGTTAATCCAATATTTTAGGATCAGTGATCAGTTGTGACATTCATGCATTTCTCGTAACATTAACAGTACAAGTTAAACGTACTTTTAGCACGTTAAGGATTCAGGTCACCAATAATGATTTCACGCTTCACAAAGAAAGCTTCTAAATTTCACCCTTTATCTGTCATGCGTATTATATGTGATAGACCACGCCATCGATGTTATCCAAAGGAAAGGCAAAGACCAATACAGCTTGGCACCAGTGGCATCGCAACTCATTTCTGCGTCTGAGTGAACTGGAGCAACGTGAAATAAAGTGTCTTGCTCAAGAACACAACACGCAAGTCGGTCTGGGAATCGGAATCACTACGTCATGATTGTGAACCCGACGCTCTAACCACTGACCCAATGCGCCTCCATTATTACATGTGATACACAATACATATTTCCCTGGAGTTCAAGTGGTGGGCATAAACGGACAGCTTATTAAGTTTTCTAATAACAATAGTATAAGAACACCTAAAATTAAATGAAGTAGCTTCTAACCAGGATTGGAAAACCTGCATCTAATTCTCATCTTACTTTATGTGGTAAAGACTTTTTTGGGAGAGGAGAGGAAGGAATACGCTCGATAAAAAACACAACAAAAACAATCTTGCTTTTTCTAAGATGAATCAATCGTTCAGCAACTAATAAGAATGTATATCGATCACTTCTATGATGTATGAACAATTCAACAGAAATTAGGCTGAGCAAATGTTTAACCAAAATACCGATATATCCGTGGCAGAAATGATATCTAGTTGGAGTCAAACGAAGGAAACTGCACTAGGTTACTTGCACGCGCACGAACGAGAGAAAGAGAGAGAGAGAGAGAGAGAGAGAGAGAGAGAGAGAGAGAGAGAGAGAGAGAGAGTGTGTGTGAGAGAGGGAGAGAGAGAGAGAGAGAGAGAGAGAGAGAGAGAAAGTTAAGCGAAATATAAATTCATTTATTGTTGTTAATCTCCGTGCCAGAGGAAAGGCTCAGTGGCATTTCATCCGGCTTTACATTCTGATTTCAAATGCCGCCGACATCGACTTTGCCTTCAATCCTTACAGCGTCGATATAATAAGTACCAATTGAGCACTGGGGATCGATGTAATCGACCAGCTCCTTCTCTTCCCCCAAATTGTAGGCCTTATTACCCTAATTGGAAGGAATTTAAGTCTAGTCTAAACCAGAAAGGCACTGCTTAAAACAGTTTCATGATTTCCTTGACTGGATCCTTTTCCAATATCATCAAATGCTGAGCATCGGCAAGTAATGTAACAACAGAAACAACAGCAACAACAAAATATTCTTTTCTACTCTAGGCAGAAGGACCGAAATGTTTGTATGGTCTTGGTTGTTATTCAGTAATGGTAACCTTGACACAAAAAACTTGCTGGATTGTTATTCGTATTTTTGAAAGACATATGTTAGTCCAGTGATCCAGTCACACGTACATACTTAAAAACAAGGCATAACACTGGCTTACCGAAGAACCATACACACCCATTAGATGAATGCAAGAATATCAATACATGCATTCACGTATTCACAAATCACTGGAACAGTCTTAATTCAAACAAAGATCCCTTGTTACTTTGTTAGCTTGTTAGCGACCGGCTTGTGTAGAGCGAAAAACTTAGATAAATCTCAAAGAACATACGTGCATATACGTAGTGAATGTGTGTGTGTGTGTGTGTGTGTGTGTGTGTGTGTGTGTGTGTAAAACGCCCACATTCAAGTCTTGTTCGTTGTATCCTTGTTATATCCACGCTTAAAAAATAAACCACCGTATCCTTTGATCTAAACTGGTTTAGAATTTATATCATTAGTCAATTATTTACTTCATCATAAGTATACAGACACCACTCTGAAACACACACACACACATATATTAACACGCTCTCTCTCTCTCACACACACACACACACGCACATATATACACACACATACATGTATACAAGCACATGTACATATGCATAAATAACAGTACAATGTACAAACGAACAATAGTTAAAAAGGAACTCAGCCCAGTTGGTAAAGTGGTATCTCAGTAATTGAAAAAAAAAATACGTTGAAAGAATTCAATACATTCAAGGATTTTAATATTTCCGGAAATTCAAAATATCCGCAAAACGAAACTAGAATTTAAAAGCATTCTTGAATTCAAATTCTGCGTTATCTTTAATTTGCACACATACACACGGATATATATATCTGCAGTATTGGGAGACGAAAGCTATAAAACTGGTCTAGTTGAGCCATGATTTAAACCTTAAGAGCTATAGTGATTTTAATAGGATAAGATTTGAGATATGAAAGTAGCTAATACGTAGGTTTGTTTGTTTGTGTGTGTGTGTGTGTGTGTGTTTTGTGTGTGTGTGTGTGTGTGTGTGTGTAAATGTGTGTTAGTGCTTGCTTATGTATGCTAACTTGCATGGGTATGAGTAAAAAAGCTATATGTGAAAGTTGTGGGTTTATATATATATATATATATATATATATATATATATATATGCGTATGTATGTATATCTATTTATTTACATATACAACATGCATGTATATATGTTTGTGCTAGTAATTCGTCACCAGACTTAATGGAACCGTTATAGAACAAGTATACAATAAGATACACGCACACACATACACACACACATATATATATATGTAGATATATGTATTTTTATGTATGTATATGTATATACATATATGTATATACATATGTGTGTATGCGTATATATATGTATGTATAAGCTAACACAAAATCAATATGAAATATACGTAGCATTTTTTTTCCGTTCAGCATTTTGAAAACATTGATCGATTCATGAGCTAGATTTTAGGAGAGCAAATGCAAAAGTATCAAAAACAGAAAAAGCGGGAAACACACACACACACACGTATACATACACTTTCACACAAACGATACGAAACGACACATGAAAATCAATTGAAGGACGTTGATCAATATATTATCTAAATGATGAATTATTGGCTAAAGTATGATTGATTTCCCCTTTATCGAAAGTGGTGGTGGGATGGGGTAGGAGGAGGTTTAGTTAATAAGATTACAAGGTCCTCCTTCTGTATTCGATTACCTTTTAACTGCTAAAGTTGAAATCCCCCACTCAGTTTCTGAGAAAAAAACATGGAGTCAAGTCTGAGAGTAGATGCGGAATGGAATTAAAATGCACGCTAAATGTACGTATGATTATAGTGAATATATATATATATATATACATGTAGATGTAGGTATGTACATACATGTACGTATATATCGATATACTCATTTATTTTTGTATTATATATATATATATATATATATATATATATATATATATATATATGCATGTGTATAAAAATAAATATAGGCATACATATACATATGTATATGTACATACATATATATATTCATACATGTACATATAGATATATGCATACACACAGATATACATACGTACGTACGTACATACATACATACATACATACCCATATGTGTATGCTTGTGTGTATATGCATAAATATGCGCATGTGCGCGTTATAGGATCCTTATGAGCACTATCTATTACTACTACTACTACTACTACTACTACTACATAATGATGATAATGATGATAATGATGGTGATATTAATAAAACAGTTACCATAACGACCATCGCTTATCAACACAGAAAGAACCACTTTTACCATTATCGCCAATTAACCTATCATCAACCCAACCATTACCACCACCACTATCACCACCACCACCACCACCATCGATGTCAATAACGAGGTAGCTTCTATGTGGTCGTTAGAGATGTTAGAAATAGTAGTCAAATGTATCGTCCTAAATGACACCCTACCAATATTTAAAAAAAATATATAATGTAATATAGCTGTGTCCCAGCATGGCCACAGCTTTGGGGGCTGAAACGCATCAAAAAAATAAATTAATAAAAGAATATGTACACCTTATCTTACATATGCTTTTCTGCGGACGTGACGTTCATGGCTTGGAGACATTTTGATTGTAGGTCTGAACTGAGCAAAATCTAACCAAGAGCTAAACCACAAAGCGAGAACAACAACAACAACTACTACTACTACTACTACTACTACTACTACTACTACTACTACTACTACTACTACTTGGAATCATCCTTACTCTGACTACGATGCCATGCTGTGTACCATCAATTTATATTCATAATCAATACGACCAGAGCCGAGTTTACCATTATCAAGGCCATCACCATCCTCAAAAGTATCACTACAACCAATCATCACCAGCAGAAGTATCATTAGCAGCAGCAGCAGCGGCGGCGACGGCAGCAGCAGCAGCAGTCGTTACCGTCAACCCCATCAGCAGTAACAACAAATTCATTCATCACCATCACTATTGGTACGTATATTTATATATCGATTTATAACTTGATCCTGTGTGTGTGTACACGCACACACACGCACGCATGTTTGTATCAAAATATATATATATATATATATATTCATTTATGTATATGTCGAGAGAGAGAGAGAGAGAGAGAGAGAGAGAGAGTGAGATAAGATAGAGAGAGACAGAGAAAGGAGGAGGGAGAAAGTGGAATTGAATAAACTAACTTATATTTAAACATTATGAGATTCTTTAGAATATTCTTATGTATAAGCTTCTGTGCACGCGTGCATGCTTACATATGAGTGTGTATGTGTAAGCCTGAAAGAGATGAGTGTGTTAGAGGACCGTGAAACTTAAAGTCACATGGGACCGAATAAAACTGTTTTAAGTAATAATAATAATAATAATAATAATAATAATAATAATAAGAGCACTCAGAGAACACACACCTCCACCAAGGCAACCCCAACGTCCTCTGAATGATTAGCCGGAGATGATTTTTAAAATGAGAATATCTGAAATAAATACAACTGCTCTCATAAATGAGAATACTAAAAATGAACCCGACCGCTCTCAAAAATTAAGCAAAATACTGGAAAAATAATCCAGAATTCTTGTCCGGTACCGGATCGATCTCCAAATGTACTCAGTTCGTGCCAGTCACGAGGCCAAACATCCCTGAAAGTTTCATCTGAATCCATCCAGCGGTTCTTGAGATATCATGTCTATAAATAAACAAACAAACAAACAAACAAACAAACACAACTGAAAAACAATACCTCCGCCTTCGCTAAGGCGGAGGTAATAATA
>NC_068987.1:25549889-25550619 GCF_001194135.2 Octopus bimaculoides | reverse complement strand
ATATATATATATATATACGTATGTATATATCTACTTTCATGTGACTTCATGAAATAAAGTGCCTCCAATCTTAGCGGTTGTTATGGTAATCAAGGAGGTGGTAGTGGTGCCGCTGATAATGGTGATAATGATGGTAATAGCAGCAGCAGCAGCAGTAGTAGTAGCAGTAGTGACGGTTGCAATTGTAGTGGAGGGGGAGCAGTGGTGTTGGTTTAGGAATGTTCCATTAACGTTGTAAGGTTGCACCGGGTGCAAGACTACAAAGTCACTAAAATGTGTCCCACTATTACTTAAGCAGTGCATTATCAGATGAACTAAATGAAATACAGCAAGCTGTTGATGTTATGCTTGCTATTATAGAAATAATGAGAACGATAGTGGTGGTGCTACACTGGAGACAAGTTAGTCGTTGCTGTTTACAGAAGCGGTCTTAGCGATAGTGTTGGTGAAGTGTGCTGGTGCCGGTGCTGGTAGTGCTTATAGTATTGAAAAGGTGATGGTGGCGGAGATTTGTTGTTGCTGTTGATTAATTAAGCAAGCGCGAAATGGACTAACAACAAATATTAAAAAAACAAACAAACACATTTTTAAAAAAATAAACAACAACAACAACAAAAACAGTACGAACGGCAGAAATGCATACATACTCTGGCTGATTGCGAAAATCAAATTAAGTATGTCACCGACCGGAAATTGCATTATTCTTAATTCTCTCAATCAACTATATATA
>NC_068987.1:25543076-25549563 GCF_001194135.2 Octopus bimaculoides | reverse complement strand
TATATATATATATATATATATACATACATGTACATATATATATACATGTACATATATATACATGTACATATATATATACATGTACATATATATATACATGTACATATATATATACATGTACATATATATATACATACATATATATTTGAAAATGATTGTCATGGCAAGAATATTAACAACAATAGCAACAAAATAATGCATGAAATAAAATATACTTTCGAAAATAATAATTGCTTGTATGAGAATTGAAATTAATTTCTTTAAGAAACAATACGAAATTCTTTCAAAGAAAACACGAGTAATTTTCTAACGAGATGGAATGGTGGGAGCGAGGTTGGGAGATGATGTTTGTGTTCATTTGGAAGATTAGAAAAAATTGTTTGAAATTTCAGGACTCATCTCTTCTTATTGTACAAGAAAATTTTATTTTAATGGTTGCTGTCGTTAATGAAGTTGTTATTTTGACCGTGTTTTGCCCTAATCACAGATATTCTAACTGTAATCATAGCGCTCGTTTGTTTGTTGTTATTTTTAGACATAATGCACCCAGACTGCATTGTACAATGTTGCCTTTATTTATAAGAATGCCAAATGTATTTACGAGAGCAAATTTTGAGTCTCATTTCTAACAATCAGAACCAACACACGAAGCAGTTTTGCCGACACAAACAAACGTCACCTAATTTTGTAGGTCTCCAATATTTTATTTGATATTTTATGGAGCCCGAACAACACAAACTGAAATATCGAACTCGAGACAAGACTAAATATTATAAAGCTTAACATTAAATAAAAGAAAAAAGAAAGTGAGCTGGCAGAATCCTTAGCACGCCGGGTAAAATGCTTAGCGGCATTTCGTCCGTTTTTACGTTCTGAGTTCAAATTCCGCCGAGGTTGACACTGCTATCTTTTAGGGGTCGATAAAATAAGTACCATTTGAAAACTGGAGTCGATGTAATCGATTAGGCCCTCCCCCGAACTTGCTGGCCTAGTGCCAAAATTTTAAATCAATATTAAATAGAAATAAAGATCTTGTCCTGGAACAAGAGGAAATCGAAGAGATTAGATATATTGGCGTTCCTTGGGTTTCGATGATGAGCATTTATTTATTACATCAGCTGAATTACTCGTTGAAATAATATGTGATACGTGCATTCTTGACCTAATTTCCAAGCCAATATGTAACATGGACGGCGCTTCGAATAGCAGTTACAATCCACTTGACAGGTTCTATTGACCTGAAGCGTCACCATTTTCACTCATAGTGCATAAATCGATCCGAGGCTATGGTAAAATACATTTGCCAAAGATAAGAGACCCAGAGGTCGAACCCACCACTATAACTTACAATTGTGAAGCGAACTTCTTAGCAATTGACTAAACCTTCTTCTAAGATTATTACGTCTCAATATTCATGAGAAAAACTGCCGCTTCATTAATTTACAAACTACCTAACATTTTAGATACAAATATTTTGGGTCGAAAACCTAGTAAAACACATGTATCTACGTTATATGTGTGGACGGTAAAGAAAAGTAAAAAATTATACTCGAAGTTAGATCAGATCCAGTGTGAAGAAAATAAAAGCAATATATATAAAATTAATTGTTCTAATTTCTAAAACAAAAGCTCGCAAAGATACGGTAAACTAGAATTTTACGAACGTAATTGTTAGTTAAATAAGCAAAATGGACGTCATTTTCTTCGATTGCAGTGAGAAATTGTTTGTGAGATACATTTTCGAATTTTGTTTAATTCTTTTTTTCTATAGATTTGACAATAGATTAATCAAGTTGTTTCATAAACTTCCCTGGCCAATTAACTTCTCAATGATATTGATTATGACTGAGAAACAGGAAATATATTTCTCAAGGGCAAGCAAATAAACAATGCTGTATACTCTGCCAAAAACATGCTCGATTCTGTTTATATCTCAGTTTCGGCGCTTTTTCTGTTGCTTTTGTTTTTCTCAAGACTCTTTCATGATCATATTGAACAGCGAAAGCTTTGCATACAATACATATTGCTGATACAACTACTAATCAACTAATTGATTTATATTTGCTGATAGCAACAACTATATCGAAAACATAGCATTGTCAAATGCAGTCAGCAAAATAATGAATTGAATGTAGAGCGGGCATAAAATATGTATGCATGCACGCATGTATATGGATGGATATATATATAGAGAGAGATAGAGATAGATAGATAGATAGATAGATAGATAGATAGATAGATAGATAGATAGATAGATAGATATACATACATATATATATATTTATATACAACAGACACATATATACACACTTACAGATACATACACACATTTCTGCATTTTGAATATGTGACCAAGGTTTGCAAATGCAAAGAGAAGTTCTCAATTCTTCAATGTTCAAAGAGAAGAATATGTTATATTCTTTTATAATTTACTTGTTAATAAATCCGATTCCATATCAGTCCTCCGATTCACAACTTGCTCATACAACTGCTTCAGATACGAGGACCAAACCAAAATGCTACGTGCAGTTGGCAATTTCTTTTCCTTTCTTTTTTTACGACGAAGAGCTATGCTCGAAACGTCAAAATCACTTTCGTTTTACTGAGCGTCAAAATAATACATTCCTTGCACTCGTTCTCTTGTCTATTATTGTTAATTTTATTGTTCGTTTATTTGAATTGATTGTGTGTGCGTGTGTGTGAGAGAAAGAGAGTGGTTTTAATGAAGCTGAAAAGCTTCACAAACTGTTTCTTAGACATTCATATTACACATCCAATCATCAAAGTTATGAGAAATTTAGCTAAATGCTCACGACCCTCAGATGATTGGTTGCATGTATATCTGAGTGACAGTCTGTGAACCTTTTTAACTTCAATGAAATATTTTTTTCTCTGCCTTTGGTATTCGAATACTATTTTTTACATCTACCTTGTTTTGATACATGCGCGCACACACACACACACACACACACACACACACACACACACACACATATACACACACACACACACACATACATACGTACATACATACATATTCTGCCAGTTTTCCTAATTGGAGTAAAACTCGTAAAAGAAAACGTTCATACGAAAGAATGCTCAATGGTTTCGAACCGTGTAGCAGTTCTTATTTGAGGCTGAATTTTGTGAATTGCTGTTAGAAGTTATACGTATCCAATACTAAAAAGCCTCAAGATCGAAAACGTGAAATTCCAGGGATAACTTACACGTAATTCAACCCTAGATAATATATCACATTGAAAGCACCGGTTCTCGTCCGATTACCGAAGTTAAGCAACGTCGAGCCTAATGAGTACTTAGATGGGTGACCGCTTGGGAAACCTAGGTGCTTTAAGCGTGGCAGACTTTTATAGGCGTAGGAGTGACTGTGTAGTAAATAGGTTGCTTACCAACCACATGGTTCCGGGTTCAGTTCCTCTGTATGACACCTTGGGCAAGTGTCTTCTACTATGGCTTCGGGCTGACCAAAGCTGAAAGAAGCCCGTCGTATATGTGTGTGTGTTTGTGTGTGTCTGTGTTTGTCTCCTCAACATCGCTTGACAACCGATGCTGGTGTGTTTACGTCCCCGTAACTTAGTGGTTCGGCAAAAGAGAACGATAGAATAAGTAGTAGGCTTACAAAGAATAAGTCCTGGGGTCGATTTGCTCTCGACTAAAGGCGGTGTTACAGCATGGCCGCAGTCAAATGACTGAAACAAGCAGCGAGAAATTTTGAGTAACGACGGAGTGAATCAGTGGCTAGAATCAGTGGCTAGTGAATCAGTGTCTAGTCGTATATATGGAGTACTTTTTCAACAATTTTTAAATTCAAGCATTAGGTGTATAGACAGGTGTTGGTGCGTGACGAGAGATATGTGAGCATGCGTATAAATGTGAGCAGGTATTATCTATGCTGTCGAGAAATTTAGCATATTGAAGTATGTAATATTTTCTACAGTTGTTTCGAATATTCTTTAGCCTTCATTTTCGTATGTATTATTATTATTGTTGTTGTTGTTGTTGTTGTTACACGTGACGGTGGGGGTATAATTCAGTAGCTTGTTAAAATACTGCCATTTTTCCAATTTGCATAATTCAAACGCTTATACAGCAAGATGTTAGAACGTAACAATTATCAAAACGTTGAGGTGTGAAGGAATGTAACTAACAGTTATATTAGAGGAAATCTGATGAAATTGGGCGGAGATTAAACTATTTCCGAAACCAATTTAACTATTGGAGAATTATTATTATTGTTGTTGTTGTTGCTGTTGTTGTTGTTGCTGTTGTTTCTCTTGTTGCTAACACCATCATCTTCATCCTCATTATATGAAATGATTAGCCAAGCTTTTATTTCATTTTACTAAATAGATTTGTGTGTGTGTGTGTGTGTATATATATATATATGGATAGTGGAGTCTTGGATACACTACAGCTGACAAAAAGTGAAACTACAACAATGCAAATCCTACTATATATACAGTTACCAGAACCACTACTGCCTCTACTATAACCAGATAATACAACTACCACCACAATTACTACTACTGCTATGACCACGCATACGATTATCCTCACCAATACAAACTACCACCACTATCACAATCACCAACAGAAAGAAATAAGAAGACTGCCACCAGTACAGCTATTAATAATATCACATCAACACGAAGATATGTAATGCTGGTGGGATGTGAAGCATTTCTAAATGCTGTTATGTCGGCCATTGCAAAAAATAATACTTCATAGAAATCCATACACCAAAAAGACTTAAAATTCAGAATTAACAATGATGTTAAATGTATTACATGAATTAACAATATACACACCGGAAAATACGTATCAGCATTGTTTATAATGCATTCATTTGTCCTGGGTTTAGCATTTTATAGTGGGAGAGAGGGATAAGGATAAGATATTTTTCTAGGCAACGCACATAGTTTGAATAATTGATCATTGAGCAACATTGTCACAACAGTCTGTCTCTACATCAATCCACACATGACTGGCTTTGTTTTGCTTGAATAAGAATCGATCTAGATATGTTTTTTTGATTCTTTGCTATGCACATTGTATGTTTGTCAGTCAGTCTGTCTGTCTGTCTGTCTATCTGTCTGTCTGCCTGCCTGTCTGTCTTTCGCTGTCTATGTGTCTATTTCTTCTTCTGTCTATTTACCAGTCTGTCTCTTTGTTCAGTTGCTTGTCTGTAAATTGTCTATATTTCTGTTTTATGATATTTTATTTTACATTGCATTTTGCGAACAATTACGTCGTTAGTTATAGGTTTCTAATGGACCAATTATTGTTTTATTTCATTTACGATGGTCAGAATAATAAAGGAATGTCTATGTAACTCGGAAAAACACTATTTTATCGGTTTTCTCGATGTTGCTCAGAATTTTCCCCGATTCACAAGAAAAATACACACACACACACACGAATACAAATACACGCAAAAAAGGAATTTGAGTGTGTCAGACACAGATAGATAGATAGATAGATAGATAGATAGATAGATAGATAGATAGATAGATAGATAGATAGATAGTGAGAAAGAGAGAGAAGTTAGAAAATAAAGGAGAGAGAAAAGGTATTAATGGCGTAGAGAGAAAAATGGCGAGAAGAAAATGAGAGATAGAAAGCAGGTAGAGAGAAAATGCACAGAGAAAGGAGAAAAAGAGAAAGACAAAGAGAGACATAAAGAGAGAGAAAGAGCGAGCGAGAGAGTGAGAGAGAGAAAGTGAGAGAAAGGTGGAAGGGAGAAAAAGAGCGAAAGAGTAAGAATGCAGAGTATGATAAAAAGTGCAGGAAGGGGAAATTTTAGTGAGAAGAGCAGCATCTTTGACCCTTTTTCCAGTTCTTGAATGACTAAAGGGAGAAAGCGGGGAAAGAAAGAAAGGAAGAAAGGAAGGAAGGACGGGACGAAGGAAGGACGGGACGAAGGAAGAGAGGGAAGGAGGGAGGGAGGAAACGAGGAAGTTATCCATGAACTTGAGACTACATAAGATCAATGAAGAGAGACTCTGGCCCACGCCATTGATCCTAACGAAACAATTTGTCCTATGAACATGAACAAAGATTAACTCAGTATATAATAACAAACACAGAAATTATAACAAATACCGAACCAATAAAAAGAACAATAACAAAGAGCAACAGCACTAACACAACAGCGACGATAAAAATAGCGAGCCAAAGCGGTGAGCTGGCAGAAACGCTAGCACGCCGGGCGAAATGCTTAGCGGTATTTCGTCTGTCTTTACGTTTTGAGTTCCAATTCCGCCGAGGTCGACTTTGCTTTCATCCTTTCGAGGTCGATTAAATAAGTACCAGTTACGCACTGGGATCGATATAATCGACTTAATCTGTTTGTCTGTCCTTGTTTGTCCCCTCTGTGTTTAGCCCCTTGTGGGCAATAAAGAAATAAGAAATGTTAGCACGCCGGGCGAAATGTTTAGCGGTATTTCGTCTGTCTTTACGTTCTGAG
>NC_068987.1:25541107-25542873 GCF_001194135.2 Octopus bimaculoides | reverse complement strand
CATCCTTTCGAGGTCGATTAAATAAGTACCAGTTACGCACTGGGATCGATATAATCGACTTAATCTGTTTGTCTGTCCTTGTTTGTCTGTCCTTGTTTGTCCCCTCTGTGTTTAGCCCCTTGTGGGCAATAAAGAAATAAGAAATGTTAGCACGCCGGGCGAAATGTTTAGCGGTATTTCGTCTGTCTTTACGTTCTGAGTTCCAATTGGGCCGAGGTCGACTTCGCCTTCCATCATTTCGGGGTCTATAAATTAAGCACCAGTTGCGTACTGGGTTCAATCTAATCGACTGGCCCCCTTCCCCAAAAATTTCGGGCATTGTGTCTAGAGTAGAAAAGAATAATAATAGCAAGCCAATGACTGGTAGATCCTTTAGTTGGTTACTAGATCTACAATAATTATTATTAAGCTGGCAGAATCGTTAGCACGACGGGCGAAATGCTTAGCGACATTTCGTCCGTCTTTACGTTCTGAGTTCAAATTCCGCCGAGGTCGACTTTGCCTTTCATCCTTTGAGGGCGATAAATTAAGTACCAAGTGCGTACTGGAGTCGATCTAAAAGACTGGCCCCTTCCCCCAAAATTTCAGGCCTTGCGCCTATAGTAAAAAGGATTATTACTATAAGATGAAAGAAAGAAAGAAAGAAAGAAAGAACGCACTACTAAAACTGATGCAGCAACAAGAAATAGCAGCAAAATATCCCTCAACTCACACGCTAATGCCTTTAAAATATATGAACGACGCTTAGTTTTATATACCCTTAGATACATTGTCTAAAAAAAATATCTATTACAAAAGAGGTGGTCATGTTTGGAGCACTTTTCATGAAGAGCCTACTTGATCAGAACTGCTTTATACATCAACAACAACAACAAAGGTATTCAGGATAACTCAAACATTATTGCACTGTCATGTAACGCCGCCATTCTTCATACAAATTGTAATGTGTATTTATACAACCAAATAAACATGGCGAACACTCTTCTACCAACAACCGCCTATTACTCGTCCTTCACCATCACTACTGGTACGATTTGCGACATAGACCCCACAACCACAACAACCACCACCAAAACTACTTCTATAACAAACGATTAACCCTCTAGGTGGATGCTACAGCTGCTAGGATTAGCAGCCAAGACTTCTCAAATTACACCTTAGCCTCTCAGAAAATGACACAAAATGATAAATTAGACAACGTAGTATTGGGATCATTGCAAATAGAGGGGGTGGGATGGTTAGTAATGGATAAGATATCTTTGAACTCAGGCCTTCTGGATTAGGCTGAACCTGGGACTAAACAATAACAGCATAAATCTCCATAAAATTTATATAAAAATCATTCTTTCTTTTTTACTCACCGCCATCAAATCAATTACGTTTTTAAGTGATTTTAAATGAATATTTAAGGCGAGTAAGGGACGTTATGGCTGTGTGGTAAGTAGCTTGCTTAGCAACCACATGGTTCCGGGTTCAGTCCCACTGCGTGGCACTCTGGGCAAGTGTCTTCTACTATAGCCTCGGGCCTACCAAAGCCTTGTGAGTGGATTTGGTAGACGGAAACCGAAAGAAGCCTGTCGTATATATGTATATGTATATGTGTGTATGTGTTTGTGTGTCTGTGTTTGTCCCCGCCTCCAACATCGCTTGACAACCGATGGTGGTGTGTTTACGTCCCCGTAATTTAGCGGTCCGGCAAAAGAGACTGATAGAATAAGTACTAGGCTTACAAAGAATAAGTCCTGGGGTCGATTTGCTCGACTAAA
>NC_068987.1:25539556-25540773 GCF_001194135.2 Octopus bimaculoides | reverse complement strand
GTGTGTGTGTGTGTGTGTGTGTGTGGTGATAGTTGAGAAAGCGGAGAGTAAAGAGAGACGGGTATGATGGAGGTAAACAGAAAAAAAAAATCTATGATAGAAAAAGATTCAAATACAAAAAATTAAAGAAAATTAAAAATCAAATGCAAGAAATAATAATAATAATAATGATGATGATGATGATGATGATAATAATAATAATGGTGGTGATAGTGGCGGTGGTGATGATTTCTGCAAAAAGGTCAGGCTTTCGTCTTCCCTTCTCTCCAACCTTTTGCATATCCCCACAACCCATTTACTTCGCTATTTTCTACCGTATTCTTCCTACCCTAACCTTCCTCCCTTTATGCCTTCCTTCCTTCCTTCGCCACCTTCACGGTAACATCCAACCTTTAATCTACAAATAAAAATAAAAGAACGACAAAATATCGAATAAAGCAGCACGTTGTACTTGATCGTTCCGTAGTATGTAATCGGTTGAACTTAAATAATCCTAATACCGGTAGCGGAGGAATGTGTTCGCTATTGACTCAGTCAGTATTCAATGGTTCCTTTCTGTATTTTATTAAACAACGTCAAATAAAGAGCAACAACAACAACAACAACATCAACAACAGCAGCAACGGCAGTCTTGCGGTCGAAGGGATGGGAAAGGCTGGCACAACGATTTCAAACAATAAAGATTACTGCTGCATCGATTTTAGCGGTTAGTTTTTCTTCTTCTGCTTCTTCTTCAATAATAATAATGATAATAATGATTCCAAGTTTTTGCCACAAGGATACCTTGAGGGGTGTGGGAATTACGTCGATTACGTCGACCCCAGTGCGTAACTGGTACTTATTCAATCAACCCCGAAAGGATGAAAAACAAAGTCGACCACGGTGGAATTTGAACGTAGAGGCAGACGAAATACCTATTTCTTTACTGCCCACAAGGGGCTACACACAGAGGGGACAAACAAGGATAGACAAACGGATTAAGTCGATTATATCGACCCCAGTGCGTAACTGGTACTTAATTTATCGACCCCGAAAGGATGAAAGGCAATGTCGACCTCGGCGGAATTTGAACTCAGAACGCAGTGGCAGACGAAATACCGCTAAGCATTTCGCCCGGCGTGCTAACGATTCTGCCAGCTTGCTGCCTTAATAATAATAATAATAACAATAATAACAATAATAATAATAATAATTATTATTATTATTATTATTATTAG
>NC_068987.1:25533071-25538071 GCF_001194135.2 Octopus bimaculoides | reverse complement strand
ACTCTATGTGTGTGTGTATGTGTGTAACAGAGAGAGATGCCAACGTTAGTCTCACTATACATTAAGAATTTCTGCAGTGTAATGACAGAGTGGTACAACAATTTCGAAAAGATATACTCTATTACATGTATTGAGTGCGTTTTCTCTCGCCTTTTCTACTCAGACATCCCATAACACACGTGTATATACGCACACATATATATAAACACATACGTACACGCTCGTTAACAGCCACATACACAAACACACACACACACACACACACACATATTATGGTAGTTTTACTTCATGCGCAAAACATGTGAGAGGCGATTAATTAATAGTTCGATATGTTGAGATCTTAAGAGATCAATCTTAAGATCAATCAGTAAATTAATAAATTCTCTGGCCGCCATTGAAGTACAACATTTTCTTTAGGTCACACTGACATTCCAGTAATGGATTGTCGATTTATCACCCTTTGTGTTTCTCCTCCCTTCTTATTACAACTCAGCCTATCCCCCATTTTAATACTACCACTTGGTGCTTTGGTCTCTGGTCCGAACAGAACTTCTGTCTGTCTTTGTTTGTTTCTTTCTTTCTTCCCACCAGTATCAGAAACCCCGAAAAGGGTCATAAGTGGTGCCCTTCCTCTTTTGAGTATGCCACTAAACAAAGAAATAATTGCCCGCCCCCGAGTCCAAATCACATGCCGTGTTTATTCTTTTATTTCTTATTCTTTTATTTTTTATTCTTTTATCAATTATAGGATTGCAGCCAAATGGGGCACCACCTTTAAGGGCTTTTAGTTGAATAAATTGATCTCAGTACTCATTTTTCGTATTTTTTTTCTTCTTTTTTTTAAAAGTCTGGTACTCATTCTGTTGGGGGTTTTTTTCCCCACCCGAAGTATTCAATTATGGAGGGCGTAAACAAACCAACAATGGTTGTCAAGCAGTGGAAGGGGAACAAACACACATACATACACACGCAAACACATATATTGCACAAGCTTCCACACAGTTTCCGCCAACAAAATTCACAAACAAGGGTTTGGTCAGCTCGCGGTTATAGTAGTGCCACGCAGTGGGACAGAACTCAGAACTATGTAGTTGTAAAGCGAACTTCTTAACCACACAACCATCAAATAGAATAAATGTGGCTGTGTGGTAAGAAGCTTGCTCCTCAACCGCATGGTTCCGGATTCAGTCCTACTGTGTGACACCTTGGGCAAGTATCTTCTACTATAGCCTCAGGCTGACCAAAGCCTTGTAAGTGGATTCGGTTGACGGAAATTGAAAGTAGCCTGTCCATGTGTGTGTGTTTGTCCCCTCCCACCGCTTGACAACAGGTGCTGGTGTGTTTAAATCCCCGTAACTTAGCCCTTCGACAAAATACCGATAGAATAAGTACCAGACTTTAAAAAAAATGTACTGAGGTCGATGCATTCGACTGAAAATTCTTCAAGATGGTGCCCCAGCATGGCCGCAGTCAAATGACTGAAACAAGTAAAAGATAAAAGGTAAAAAAAATATCGTGATAGTTCTTTTAGGAAGAGAACTGACTTCAATTTTGTACTACTAAGTCAAATTACGAATTACTAGAACAGAACATCTGGTTGTTTAGAATGTGACCCGGGCACCACCAAATATTTTGTCTTCATGGGGCGTTTATCGTGCTATCTTAACCTGATGGTTCTCATACTATACGAAATATTGCCTCTCCACAAGAGTATTTGAACTCAATTACGAAGTGAAACACTCATGAATTACATGTTATTTCCTTTAACTATAGTATTTATCCAAGGTGCATATTTGGAGCTAGAAGCTAGATCGACGGAGACTACGAACTATTGATTGATTTATTGACTGACACCCGATCAAATCTATTAGTTTCAGCTCTCTTTCCCTCCTCACTCTCTCTCTCTCGCTCTCTCTAAAAAGAAAAGGAAGTTACATAACCAACAGCAATACAGCTATCAGCACTGATATAAAAAAAATAACAAACACATAAGCTAACTACAGAGTTAATAGTAATATAGTCAACAGTTACATAGCTAACAGAAACAAAGCTAAGTTATAAATCTATTAGTTTTATGGTTAGTAATGAAACTCACAATAATATTATGACTGAGGGGCGTACGTTGTTTATACAACTCATGTCTATACAGAATGTACCTTTGCGAGATTTCTCCTAGTCAGTCTTTTAATCTATCATAGCGCTGAGTGTTTGTTTACTTAAACACTATATATTTCTCAGTTATATAAAACCTATTAAGTAAAATAAAAGACCAATACTCGAAGAGGAGGTCTAACAAAGACCGAATTATGTGGCGGTTTACTCCCAGACTTGCCAAAGATCGGACTCACTTCGCATTAAATGTCTACATTTAACTTCACTAGGGATGCATTTGTAATTAACATTTTTTAGCTCACATGTTAGTTTCGAATTAATTAACAGTAATATAACCAACAGTACCATAATTAAAAGTAACAATACCATAGGTTAGTTTTTTAATTGAAGTTATATATATCTATCGGGCCGCTAAAATTAGCAAGTGCACCAAAATTTAGTCAAGTCAACGAGGCGACGTTTAGTTAATTAGGAAGACTTTAAGTCGTTGCATGGACGGCTAGAAATGATAGCCAATGCCTCCTTTATATCACATTTTGTCGTTTTAAAAAAGAACACATTTAATAATGTGATTCTATGTATGAAGGCGGAGGCGCAATGGCCCATTGGTTAGGGCAGCGGACTCGCGGTCATAGGATCGCGGTTTCGATTCCCAGACCGGGCGTTGTGAGTGTTTATTGAGCGAAAACACCTAAAGCTCCACGAGGCTCTGGCAGGGGATGGTGGCGAACCATGCTGTACTCTTCCACCACAATTTTCTCTCACTCTTACTTCCTGTTTCTGTTGTGCCTGTAATTCAAAGGGTCAGCCTTGTTACACTGTGTCACGCTGAATATCCCCGAGAACTACGTTAAGGGTACACGTGTCTGTGGAGTGCTCAGCCACTTGCACGTTAATTTCACGAGCAGGCTGTTCCGTTGATCGGATCAACTGGAACCCTCGACGTCGTAAGCGACGGAGTGCCAACAACAACATCTATGTATGAGACAGAAAAGTCTGGAAGGTCATGGATGGAATGTCTAATTAGGTCAAAGCTGATTTGAGACTAACCATCATAATCATCAACAACAACAAACATAACAAAGTCAAAAGACAGCCAAACCTCATATGAAAAAGTAGGTCATGATTAGAGTGCTTTGGGGAGAAAAAGGTTTCGCCTAAAACTAAATTAACACCTGCCCTGCTGTAAAATACCAACATTGAATGAGAAAACCGCAGTCACACCTGAAAACAATCATATATAATATATGATGAATTTTAGAATTATTCCTTCTGTCCTATCGTTTTATATTTCTGAAACAATGCTGTGTTCTTAAATCTTTACGTAAGCAGTTTTAGTTCTTTCTTTTCCTCCTCTTTAATTCTATGCAATTAATTATACGTCTTAAACGTACAACAGTTCGTTTAGAGAATTAATCTGTCGCAGAGCAATTCTCTCTACCTAAAGTAGAAAGAATTATCAATAATCTGCTTAAGTGAGAAGATAGGTTTATCTCGCGTATCAAGTGCTGAACACATTGAATTTCAACTATCTTTTACTGGAATTACGCAGGTGTTCACAGCTGTTATCTGTCATCCATTAACACCAAAGAACAGCAGATAAGTGTCGTCAATAACAAAAGGATTTTGAAAAGGATTATATCACATTTTCTTATCCCGTCCTACCAATTCTTTATGATTCATACTTCAACAGCTAAATAGCACAGCATATTCCCTGTCATATTTTAGTATTTCGTTTACTCAGCCATATTTTGTATTTCGTTTTCTTTGTCATATTTTTGTATTTCATTTTAAATTTTTAACACGTAATATCTCAACAAAATATATCACTTGTGATGCAACTTGTAATCTTGAAAATAAATATTTTATTGCAAGCGAATACTGCTTGTCATCAAGAAGATACGTACTGTAAAACGGTTTACATTTTATCGTTAATGTGCAACTGCATTTAAACAGTATTCAGTGACGAGTTAAAAAGAACTGGGTAACAGAATAGCGAATCGAATGAAGTTCTTGAAAAGTAAGGAGATGGTATAACAACTGCAAATGATTCTGTCTATTTGAAGTGGGATATAATGTTCTGTAATTTATGTTCGAATATGAATACAGTCATCTGACAACTTATTTATATCAACAAAGCAATACTTACATAATTACAAAAGGATATTGCTAATGCACCCAGGAATAGGATTGTAGGATTTATATCGGCTCCTATTAAATATCGTATAGATGTATGTGTGTGTGCGCGCCTGAACGAGCGCTTGCGCACGTATATATCCAACTACTCCAATCACACATAAAATAACAGCTCATCTATCATCCATTCTCAATCACATATATTTAACACTCTTCTAAACCAATGATGGAAGACCCTTAGCAGCGAATAAAATTCCCTAAGTGTTCACATTTGAAATCTAGTTGAAGCAATTCGAAAGCGTTAAAGCAAAAATAACTTTAATAAGTTGAATATTTACAAATTTGTCAAATTTATGATTTTTCTCAAACTAAATAAATTAAATAGCACTCTGTACATCTGACTTAACGTGGATACATTATAGAAAGCCACAAAACTGCAGTGTTTGCTTTGAGAGAACTACTCGTATAGCTGAATAGTGCTACAAAACACAGAAGTGCAAAGACAAAGAAATCACCATTTAGCAATTTCCCCACTGTTGCTGGACACTTTTCGTCTGCTACCAATACACTACTGTGCTTTTTAGCACCATACGTCTATACGAGAAGCTTTCTCGAGACGAGTACTGCAGTTTTGTGACTTTCCATAGTTATATCCATGTTAAGAAAGATATATTGAATGCTATTCTGAATCAATACTGCTTCACTCGTTAATAACGAAGATGTGTGTGCGTGTGTGTGTGTGTGTGTGTGTG
>NC_068987.1:25531074-25532556 GCF_001194135.2 Octopus bimaculoides | reverse complement strand
TTTTATTTGTCTTAGTCATTAGACTGCGACCATGCAGGGGCACCGTCTTGAATGGTTTTAGTTGAATAAATTGATCCTAGGAATCATATTTTAAAGTTTGGTACTTATTCTATCGTTTTATTTGCCGAACCGCTATGTTAGGGTGGTTGTCAAGCAGTAGGAGTTGAGGGCAGACACAACACAAAACTCTCTCACACACACACACACACACACACACACACACAAACATATCTATATATATATATAGGACGGGTTTCTTTCAGATTTTGTCAACCAAATACACTCACAGGGCTTTAGTCGGTTCGGAGCTCTGATAGACGAACTCGTCCTAGATGCCAAGTGCCAAGGACAGGGACTGAATCCTAGGTCATGTGGTTTTGGATTCTGCGCCTATAATCTTCCTTGATTGTTGTGTTTAGATTTCACTCACCCGTACAGGGAAATTTTTCTTATAATTGAACAGATAATAACAGTTGATGGATATTTTTCAGCTCAGTATACTCCATTTGTAAACTAAACTGAATTGTCGTTCTAGTTCTGCTTACAGTCATAGACTCGATGTTTACTGTTAGTATCTAATAAGTCCTATACTCAAATCGTAAGGAACGAAGGTCACTACAAGAAGCATAAGACAACATATATGGAATTGTATATTCATACATGGTTGATGTGATAGGTGTTGGAGAAATAATAAAAGGAAACTGAAAAGGTCACAGTTGTATGGCAAATAACTTCGACAAACTAAGCAATAATTAATCAACAAATTAAGCAATTAAGTAATAATAGAAAAGTTAACCACAGCCTACATGATAGTTTGTTATTTGTGCATGTGTGCGTGTGTGTGTATGAGAGAGAAAGAGAAAAGGAGAGAGAAGAGAAAGAGTTTATTGACAGTATGTGAAACCCTGTATCGAAACAACATGTTTCAAGATTCTGGATGTGCGCACGTGAGAGAGGAAGGGAGTGTAAGTGTGTGTGTGTATGTGAGTAAGTGAATGAATGAATGCGTGTGTGTGCGTGTGAGTGTGTGTGTGCATGCGAGTGTGTGTCAAAGTGAGTGAAAGTAAGTCAAAGCAATAGAAGGATAAGAGCAATAGTACGAGAATTTAAGAGGAAAGTCACAGCAGAGAAAGAGAGAGAGAGAGAGAGATAGATAGAGAGAGAGAGAGAAATAAAGAAAGAGTGAGAGAGATGGGGAAGGAGAAAAGGATGTATGTGTGCGAGAGAGTTGTTGTTGACAGTGATGATGATGATGAACAATATTTCCTTTGAATATTAGGAACAACTATAATAACAACGATAAAAAGGAATCATATGGTTAGAAGTACTGAGATGGGAGTATGTGCGTGTACGTATGTGTACATCTATGTGGTGTGTATGTGTGCTCGATGGCGAAGATATGCGTTTATAGGAGCTTTGCATGTGACAGTATAGGTGCGTATATATATATATATATATATATATATATATATATATATATAT
>NC_068987.1:25522049-25527685 GCF_001194135.2 Octopus bimaculoides | reverse complement strand
TATATATATATATATATATATATATATATATATATGTATATATATATATATATATATAAACACACACGTACATACGAATACATGCGTATATATATATATATATGTGTGTGTATGTATGTATGTATGTATGTATGTATGTATACACACATCCACTCGTACGCAGGTAGACTGATAGAGAGGCAGGTAGCGAGAGGCAGCAAGAGCCATACATGAGGTAAGAGATTAAATAAAGCATGCAAGTACGATAACTGAGGAGGAAAAACATAAATGTAAATGTAAAAAAAATACGGGAGAGAGAGAGGGGAGAGAAAGATAGAAACAGAGACAGAGAGAGTGAGAGAGAGAGAGGTGGTGTAGATAGCGGGTAGATGGTTTAATAGGAATATGGAATGTCAATCAGAAGCAAATAAGAGAAAGAAATGAAGAAATAGTTGCTGTTATGGTGATCGATAGATTGGTGAAGGTAAAGAGAAGAAAATGAAAGTAATATTGAATGTTTCAATCTTATTTTGGCACTCAGTCACCGACTGGCATACTGTCAGTTATTCTGTGTCTACTACTACTACTGCTATTAGTGTTGAGTTGTTTTAGCCCCAGGTCAGCAACGATCCAGCAGACCTAAGATGAAAGTTGTTCCATTCCATAAGACTATACACTGTCTAATATATCCAACCTTAAACATAAAATAAACAAAAACGAGAGTTGAGTATGATTTAAGAGAGATTTAGCTGTTGTTTCTAATATGTCACTTAACTATTTGGCCCGGCATTATATTTGTGAAGTGAAGTGGTTCATATTGTTGCTCTAGCCGCCAGTCAATTCTGATCGTTTGAGCAAACATTATTAAAGTTATTCAGGATAGACCACAACCATACCACCTTTTTTTTCTACGTGCAGGTAACCCACGCAGATATTATTCGAAAGTGTCTTTCTGTAGGATGTTACAGTATGGTTTGAAAAAAGTTTGGCTGCTGTTTCTAGCACCTCGAGTAACCGTATATAGGTTCCTTCATTGGCAAAACACATTTGATGTGATTCGTACGTAGTTTCTCGGCATGCTATTCGTCAGTAGTTTACTGGTTATGAAACGAAACAATGAAGCTAACACCGTCAGTAGCAGTCACGAATAAACTGAGGCCCACGAGACATTCTGAATGGCACCTCTAACGAAAAATTACCTCGAATGTTTTAGTAGTGCGGCCAACCTAATGATGAATCATGTGTCATGCGGCCCGGTTCTCGAAAAAGGTTGACAATACTTATAAACTTCAAATATAGATTGTCATAGAGTTAGACATAGGAAATAATACGCACAATGGAGTGTTATTTACGCATTCACTTTATGTGCTTGAAATAGCAACCTACTCATTTTAAAATTAGACGTTGGCTTCTTGAAAAGAGAAGGTCACACATTAAATAATAGGAGCTCTAGCTAGGCAATGCCTGAATCAAAGATGAAACCTTTTAGGCTAGAGTACCTTTTGATACTGCTTAGCCATGTCAGGACAGATCTGGTTCTATACAACAAAGATATCAATACCATAGACAACAAGGTATCATTCAATGAATGAGGAGTTTGTCATAACGTTTGCGGTGTGAGCATGTAGAAGGCAGTGATGTCGGAGGAGCAGAAACAAAAATAGCGAGAGGAACATCTCGACATAAAACCGTTCGTATTAAATCTGTATTTATTTGGAAAATTAGCGGGAAGTCAGTATGTTTGTATGCGTATGTGTGCGCCTGTATATCAGTATGTGTGTGTGTGTGTGTGTGTGTGTGTGTGTGTGTGTTTGCGTGTCGCGGAGACCTGGAAAGAAGATGGTGAGAAGAAACCTAGATTCACACGCAAGCTGCACTTATTTACTAATGGATGAGAGCGATGTCACCACTAAGTAGTGTGGAGCAGGAGAAGAGGAAGAGGAGGAGGAGAAGGAGAAGGAGGAAAGGAACCAAGACTTGCTATATCTTAATGCGATATTTGATTCTTAGACATGTAATAACTAAACCATACATCTGTCACAGCGAGCACACCACACATACATAGAGGAATATTCATGTCACTCACTTGCCCTTCCCTCTCCATACACATATATATGTGTGTATGTGTGTGAAGGTACGCTGCCTAATGGTTAGGGTGTTGCACTCACGATCGCATGGTCGTGGTTTCGATTCCAAGACCCAGCAGTGCGTTGTGTTCTTGAGCAAAACGCTTCATTTCACGTTGCTCCTATCAACTCGGCTGTAAATGAGTAGCCCTGCGAGAGACTGGCGTTCCGTCCAGGGATAATGATAATGGCATGCCCACCAGACCCAGGGACTGGGTGTCATCATAACAAAGCTATAATAATGCGAGGAAGCACATTGAGACCATCCAATAGTCTGGTTCATGCAGTTGTATGTATATATATATATATATATATATATATATATATATATATATATATATATATATGGGAGAATTTACGAAAAACAACAACAGACGGTGACAGGTGGTGTAAACAACAAATGGATGTATTAGTTTAACGCTCGGGAATAGAGAAAGGTTTTTAACGTTTCGAGCCTACGCTCTTCAACATATATATATACACACACACACACACACACACACACGTATATATATTTCGACATTTGTACCTAGTTGTTTGATCAACTAGGCGTACAAAGTGCCTGAGTCCTCCACAGACACGAGTGTCCTTAACGACATTGTACGGTATAGTGTGAAAAGGCCGGACTTTTGAATTACAGGTGAAAGTTCGACAGTTATATATGAATACATACGTATATGCGTCCATATCTATGTCAATCTACCACAAGCAGCGATATGAAAATATTTCATGAAATAATGTGTGATAATAGAAAACAGATACCTAGGATGTGTGCAGGGAGAAATGTAGGATGCAAATTCATATGAACATCTACACATATATTCACACACACACACACACACTCACACACACACACACACCAAAATAAGTTATTTTTCACACGAGTACAAGTATAAAGAAATTTACTTGAAAATGTACTTGGAGTTTTTAAGTAGATAAGTCAATCAGCTTCATAGTTTCATGGTCTTCAAAAGTAGTGTGGAATGGCGGAACATGGAGCTATGTCAAAGCAGTCTAACTTCTCACTTTCTCTCTCACCACACACACAGACACACAGACACACAGACACACTTATCAATGGTGTTAGTTAGATAAACGTAAGGCATGCAATAAATGTATGCCTGAGATGCATATATAGAGACGAAAACTTCCTCATGTCATATTATGAAAACGAAGGGATCACTGTTTATAATATAATCTTTGCTTGTGAGACAGTCACGTGTAGAAGAAGAAGGAGAAGAAGAAGAAGAAGAAGAAGAAGAAGAAGAAGAAGAAGAAGAAGAAGAAGAAGAAGAAGAAGAAGAAGAAGAAGAAGAAGAAGAAGAAGAAGAAGAAGAAGAAGAAGAAGAAGAAGAAGAAGAAACGCTTGTAAGCAATTTACGTTATTGAAGCAATTAAAGTTGTGGAGCTTTTTGAAGAGAGCTCAGAAGTCGCTTATACAACATAAAAAAAGATGACCGCTTCTGAAAAAAGAATTGATTACATGTTTAAGTCAAAATGACCGATTTAATCTGACTGTTCGTCGTACGTTAAAACTTTGCGTGTTCACATTTGCAATATCTAACACTATTGAACATGCCTTGTGTTGTATATGGTGACCATGGGTCAAATGTAATTTCATACCAGACTCAAAAATAACTATATGTCTGAACTAAACTCGTGTGAGAGTTAAAACATTCAGATGTTTAAATATCATTAAGCACATAGTTTAACTTAATTAAGCAAGTGATTAAATTGGCTATGAGCATAAAGTAAAGAATTCGGCTACACAAAGCAAGATGACGTGTGCGAATTATAATAGATTGCACACATATCTAAGGTAGGGACCTCACATGTGACAAATAGTAATCACACGCGTCAGATGAGAAGTTTGAGCTTAACTGTATGAGACTAACATGCTTAAAGACAATGATCATAAATTTACTGTATTTTAATGTCTAAAGGGTCATGAATAACCATGGGATTGCAGCAAGAAAGTTACTCTCCGAGACACAAGTCCAGGCAAGGTTGTTTATGAAAGGCCAGCAGTCGCCCATATATACCAACCTCCCTTTGCCATGCCACCGATGTTATCCAAGGGAAAGGCAAAAACCGATACAGCTTAGCACCAGTGACATCGCAACTCATTTCTACAGCTGGGTGAACTGGAACAACGTGAAATAAAGTATCTTGCAGAACACAGCCCAGTCCCGGAATCTAAATCACTACATCTTGATTCTGAACCCGACGTTCAAACAACTGAGTCATGCGCCTTCCATCTTTATGCATAGAGGAGGCAAAATTACTGACTGGATATGGTATAGAACCTCCAGCTTCGGAATGATACGCAGGTTAATATTTTGGTGCTCCAGTCCACTCAACCGTAAAATGAGTAGAAGTAACAGCTAGAGGGTTGACCATGCGACTGACTGGTGCCCTGTTTATAGAACAGTCTTCTAATCTCGGACTCCTATACGACGTGAAAACCAAGATACGACAGGCTTGTTGAGGCTGTAGATACGAAATAGACTTTAATTTTAAGCTTGCTTCACGCACACACATACACACACATACACATATATACCCTTGGTGTATACTCACACACATGTGTGTATGTATATCCATATCAGAGGCGACTCCAGGCCATCAGCGTCACTCGGGCTCATCACAGATTTCGAATAAGACACATGCCTACTCGAAGAATTTCTTGTTTTCCTGCAATAATTCTTATGTCTTATTTCTTTTTTATATCTAGCACTATGTCTTTCTCCATTTCTAAGTTAAGGGTAAAAATAAAGCAACCCTGCAAAACACAACTGATCTTTACACACAGACACACAGAATAACAACAATCAAATAACGACAGCAGAGTGCACAACAAGCAGCTGCGATCTGACAGTCACCTGTACTCTTGACAAGAAATGCCAGTTGGTCTTTTTCAGTTCGTATTAGCCTGAGTTGCTGGATAATTTTTCGTTTCTTTTAAGAATGTTGCAGAACGGAAACTTTTCATAGATTGGAATTTAAATCCTAATCTCTATAGAAATTTATTGTTACAAGAAAACATTGAATTTGAATTACTTTTAATTTTTTACGATTATAGATAATAACTCGGGCTCTAACTTCTGAGCCCGAGTCAGACGCGTGTGAACGATGTCGTGAGAACGAAAATAAATTAACTGCGACCAGGCTCAATGAAAGAAGCCCGAGTTATTGATTGCAGTTACATACTTGAAGTCAGTGTTGGCAGAAATTAAATCAGCTTGCAAATACACGTTCACTTTACTAAGCCCGAGCAGCCCGAGTGTGGCCATGCTGGAGCACTGCCTTTAGTCGAACAAATCGACCCCAAGACTTATTCTTTGTAAGCCTAGTATTTATTCTATCAGCTCTTTTGCCGAACCGCTAAGTTACGGGGACGTAAACACCTCAATATATGTTGTCAAGCAATGGTGGTAGGGGGACGAATACAGACACACAAATACATATATATATATACACACGCGACGGGCTTCTTTCAGTTTCCATCTACTAAATCCACTTACAAGCGTT
>NC_068987.1:25520583-25521852 GCF_001194135.2 Octopus bimaculoides | reverse complement strand
TATATATATATGTAATTGTTATGATTTTTGAACGATAACTGATGAGGGAAGAGCATGTCCATGTTTTGTGTGCGAATTTTCTTTTGCCATCCTTCAGTGCAATTTTTGAATCTATCTATCTATCTATCTATCTATCTATCTATCTATCACTTAGCAAAATCGATTACTGTTCATCATGTAATCCAAATTTATGGAGATCTCTTAATCCACTGATGAAACTTGATACGAGAGGAAAGCTTCTCCATAATGTGAACATATGTGCAGCATACTCTGTGAATACAATAGCCTTAATTGTCACTTGGCTCCATCTCAAACGTTGCACTGTTTGATTTAAGAAGACCTCCTGAGACAATTATGATCGTAGTTACTGTTGAAAACTTTGTATTTATTAGAACAAAGTTGAACACATTCCAAAGAATGTTACTCTCTGCATTCACATGATCTGCTAAGAAATAACAGCCAATTGGCCCGCTAATCAAATTCTAGCATCATGAAAAATAATGTGATGCATGAAAAATGTAATGCTGGATATACTATACATTGAAAAAAGTAATTATAAATTGGTCATAGTTGGAACACCTGTTTAAAGTTGAGGAGTCCACATTTTAGTTATTCGGGTTTATTTGCTTGACCGATCACATATGTGACAATTAGGGAGCCTCGTGTGGTCACTCGGTATGCTAGAAATACCAACCATGCATCCCTCAAATCATATCTTACTATCTGCAAAGGGTAAACGTTGGATAATGTGGTTCTGGGTTCTCGGCATGCTGGGAAAAAATGCTTGGAATATCTTTGATTATAGGTCTACTCGAGCTGGACTCAAAAAAAACCATACTAACGATAATAACAACAAATTAATTCTCGCTACGTTGTCAGTAGTATACTCAATCGAGGTTGAATTTGGAGTAAGGAACGACTATGACAAGACATGAGAGTATAATTTCAACAATGTTATTATGTCAAACCTGATTTTAGAGTGGCTTGTTACAAACTGAGCATAGAAAAAGGCAACTCAAGTAAGTGATCACTCAGCCTACAAGAAACAACAACCATAGCTCCTCCAAGTCATTGTTCAGTCTTAACGAAAAAAAACAGATGAGAAAATGTAATTCCTATAGGCCATCAAAAATGAGGTGGAATAACTGATAATCACAGAAGAATCTCGGATTCCTAAGATTATATATTCCTCACCAAACTCTAGCTAAATATAAAACTGTATGGCCTTGGCTGGTACAATGTTGATCATGGGTCTGCTATAAATATATA
>NC_068987.1:25516082-25517881 GCF_001194135.2 Octopus bimaculoides | reverse complement strand
AAAACCCCTCTAGATCCTCTTCCAGAGCTTTTTTGCAAATGGCAAACTGCCAAGCAAGCTGAAGGAAGGAATACTTTGTCCAATCCATAAAGGGGGATGCACAGTAGATGCCAAAAACTATAGACCTATCTCTCTGACATCACACATCAGCAAAATCATGGAACGGCAAACTTATCGCATTCCTTGAAGAAAATAAATTGCTGAGTGATGCCCAGCATAGCTTTTGACCAGGTAGGAGTTGCCTGACCCAGCTCTTACAACATTATGACTGGGTGTTGAGGCAGTTACTCAACGATTCAAATTTGGACATAACATACCTTGATTTTGCAAATGCTTATGAAAAATTCGATATGGCACAAACTGCTTGATCTCGGCATAGCTCAAAAACTTGGTGAGACGTTACGTGACTTTTTAAAATATAGAAGACAGGCAGTAGTGTCCAACGGAGCCACTTCAATGAAAACACAATAGTGAGTGGTGTTCCACAGGGCACTGTCTTGGGACCCCTGCTTTTAATAGTGGTCCTCTCAGATATGCCCTCAACTGCCCGGATAGCCACCCTTGCTAGCTACGGAGACGACGCGAAAGTCTCGCAGAAAATACAGAACCCCAGTGATGTTGCAGGTCTGCAGCAGGAGTGGGACTCAATTTACAGATGTGCTGAGGATAATGATATGCATTTTAATGCAGAATAATACCAAGCCCTGCGCAACCAGCGTCCAAAACTGAATATGAAACTTACAGGTTACACTGGTCCACAGGGAATTACATTCCCAGAGCCTAAATCAGTGAGGAACCTGGGTATCAGCATGAGTGATGATACCTCTTTTCAAGTGTTCATCATTAGGATGGCGACAAAGTGCAGACGACTGGCTCCTGAGCACATTCAGAACCAGAGATAAGGAAATCATGATGGTCCTCTGGAGGACAATTCGTCCTCAGCCACCTGGATTACTGCTCCCAGCTATGGTCACCCAACAGTGTAAAATTAACAGCGGACATTGAAGCAATCCAGCGAATATTCACAAAGAAGATTGTCACTTTGCAGCTAAGACTATACTCCCTGGTCCGAAGGCGGGAGAGGTATGCAGTAATATACATCTGGAAGATCCTGGAAGGAATTGTGCCAAATTTTGACATTGAAAGCTACACCAATGCCAGAACGAGTCGACACTGCACAGTGCCAAAGATCCCAGCAATGCCATCACGCTCCAGGAGTAGTTACTGCAACAGCCTGGGTTTCAAAGGCCTACAGCTTTTTAATATTCTTGCAAAGAGCCTGAGGAACCTGCACAAAGTAGATGTAGGCGTTTTTAAATCAAGACTGGGCCTCTTCCTGTTGAGAGTCCCAGACGAACCTACCTCACGGCGAGAGGTACAGATGAGGGTAGCTACATCAAACTCCATTCTACACCAAGTGCCACATATTAGAGGAGTATCTCAGTAGTAACAGTGTTGCAAAACGGCGGTGCTCCAGCATGGCCACAACTCTGAGCTGAAACTACAAATATATATATATATATATAAATATATATATTATTATTATGCATTCGTTTTGGTACATGCATTGACATTTAATTGTATAAAATGTATGCACGCCTATACACGCGCGCACTGACATATTCACCTTCATGCATACAAATTTCTATAGATATATATACTCATAGATAAAGCATACACATATTACGTGCACACAAGTATACAAAGACACATACATGCACATATAAATACGTACGAACGTGGGCCCGACAATAAAAATGAGACCCTATAGAGTGAAATAAAATGTGACTGAGGTGGGG
>NC_068987.1:25514835-25515974 GCF_001194135.2 Octopus bimaculoides | reverse complement strand
GTCATTATTTTTAAATAGTTGAATCTGTCTTTAGTTGACATAGTCTTTGCATTTGTCACATGTTCTATTTCAGCACCGTCACCGCCGCTGCTGCCGCCTTCATTGTCGTCATCGTCATCGTCATCAATGAGTTAACCCAGTAAATCTCTATTTTTTTCCCGCTCAGTCTGCTAGAAATAGTAACCATATTTCACTCGAATCACACCCTGTAGTTTTAAGTAAAAGAATGATAAAATTAGATGATGTAGTCTTAGACATACATACGCACACACCACACAAAGGACAAGATGGTCATGGATAGACAGCCTTTGATCATAGATCTAAGCAATCTGGGCTGATAGGCAGCGAAACAACAACAACAACAACATCTAGTAATAATAATATTAATTTGAGCCCCTACAGACAACCTACAGCAATACTAACATTTACAAGTCTACCAACGCCCATACCTATACATTTATTATAGACGACTTCTACCATCTTGGCACACGGCTACTAGCATCATCACCAGCACCACCATCATCATCATCATCATGGTCATCGGCATCAGCACTATCATCACCATCGAAACTATTACCAATATAATTTCTCACCACCGCCACCACCACCACTACTACTACTACTACTACTACTACTATTACTACTACATTCGCCAAACTGTAGTAGCGCTACTTCTACTACCACTGGCAGCGTTATCGAAACCGACAGTAGTAGAAGAGCTCTACTACTACTACTACTACTACTACTACTACTACTACTACTACTACTACAATCACAGTAGCACAGTCGACACTAATGTCATCATCATCATCATCATCGTCGTCATCTTCATTATTGTCGGCGTTGTCGTCATCGTTACTACCAATTCTTTACATCGTAAGCAACATCACATCTATCGCCGATATCTTCATCCTTATAAACCGTAAACTACTACACTTAGACCAAGAAGAACTACCGCCGTCAACATCATCAGAAGCGTTACCGTCTCTCCTCGACAAAATACACCACCACCACCACCACCACCACCAGCAGCACCACCACCACCATCATCATCATCATCCTCATAACAAAATCGACAACACAAACTTCAACAACACGATCATCATCACCACCACCGTCTTCATCATCGTCACCAACAC
>NC_068987.1:25512756-25514767 GCF_001194135.2 Octopus bimaculoides | reverse complement strand
CCAAGAAGAACTACCGCCGTCAACATCATCAGAAGCGTTACCGTCTCTCCTCGACAAAATACACCACCACCACCACCACCACCACCAGCAGCAACACTATCACTGTCATAACCACCATCACCATCATCATCATCATCATTATTATTATCACCTTAAGCCATCCCACCTCTACAACTGTCATCACTATCACAAGTTATTACATTCACCGTTCCACATTACTACAAACGCTGTTTCCACCACCACCACCACCAACAACAACAACCCTACTACTACTACTACTACTACTATCTTTGTCTTGATGCATCACTATCATCTTATCACCAAAAATAAAAAAAGCCCCACCACCATCACCATCAGCATCTGAAAATGCTGTAACACAAATAAAAATAAAACTATCAGTAAAAGATTATTATTATTATTATTATTATTATTATTATTATTATTATTAATAGTAGTAGTAGTAGTAGCAGCAGCAACGACAGTGGTAGTGGTGGCGACCATTCAATGTAAAGATGTAATTCACGATGATGATGGTTGTAGTGGTGGTGGTGGTGGTGGTGGTGGTGGTGGTAGTTAATAGCAGTACTGTTATAGGCGAGTTTAGCCCTAGGTCAATTTTTTCCTCCCTCTTTTCCAAAGAAAGCAAGAGTTTGATTTTCAAGGGTATGGAATTTGGCTGCTATTTCTACTGTGTTGAGCAACAACGTGTAGAGAGGTTCCCTTGTCGGTGACAGAGTGGTTGAGCTGACGGTGGTAGTCGCGATAGAGTGGACGGTGGTGATGATGGTTGGTAGTGGTGGTAGTGGTAGCAGCTCAATGGTAGTGATGTATATTTTGATAACGATGATGATGGCGATGAATCTATTTGTGATAGTGTTAGTTATAGCGACACTGATGATGACAATGATGATGATGATGGCATCTGGTACAGCAGAAGAATGTTGATATCGTTTAGCCCCAGGTCAGTACTGATACACTAGAGCTATGATTAAAGGCATTCTAACTATGATCCTCTCACCACCACCACCCTTTTTTTTTTTTTGAAATATCGCTAACAGCGTCATCAACTGTTTATTTCTCTTTATAAATCTATAGGATGTTATATGAGAGACATTCGGTTGCTATTTCAAGCAGATTGGACGACAATATAACAGGTTCCCCACGCGTTAGTTCAAGATGAGGTTGTTGTTATTGTTATTGTTGTTGTCGCTGTTATTGTTGACAGTGGTGGTGATGGTTGTGATGGTGGCGGTGGCGGTGGCGCTGGTGACGTTTCTGGTGGTAACGCGAGGCAAACAGTAGCATTTTATTTCGCCAGAAGATGTAGGTCGCTGTGAACGATAGCGCGAAGACTGGATGATGATGATGATGATGATGGTGGTGGTGGTGGTGGTGGTGGTGGTGATGTTGGTGGTTAGTGAGTAGCTGAGGGAGGAATAGGAGAGAAAGAAAAAAAAAAGAAAGAGAGAGAGAAGAGAGAAGAGAGTCTGGCGAAGATTATGAAGATAAGAGCTTGTCTCAGGGAATGTTGAAGAATGGATCGGAAGCAGGGGAAGCTGGATTGGTATGGATCCAATGCCGTTAGGATGACATAACTGCAGCAAATACATGTTCTGTTGCAGGCAAGACCCCAGAGTAGTGATAGTGGTGGTGGTGGTGGGGATTGAGGTGGTGATGGAGGATGAAGCAGTTAGCTAGCTCTGCACTAAGGTGGCAGTGAAAGAAAGAAAGACAGAAAGAAGCAACGGAACGAGAAAGAGAAAGAAAAGACAGCATGGGAATTGAGAGAGAGAGAAAGAGAGAGGAGGGGAGGGAGTGATATTGGTAAATGTAAAGGGGTGGGGTGGTTGAGTTGAGAAGAGTTGAGTAAAGTGGAATAAAGTGGGGGAACGGAGGGGAGTTATGAGTAATGGGTAGACGTAAGGGTGGTAGGGATTTTTCTCCGAAAGAGTTTTTTTGGGGGGAAATTATTAGCAATAATGACGGAGTGAAGGTAGGTGGGGGTGACAAC
>NC_068987.1:25511089-25512174 GCF_001194135.2 Octopus bimaculoides | reverse complement strand
TATATATATATATACACACACGGGGGAGTAGAAGGGGAAATCAGTACTCATATAATTAGATAGATAGATAGATAGATAGATAGATAGATAGATAGATAGATAGATAGACTGACAGATAGGCAGACAGATAGGAAGATATATAATTAAATACATACATACATACATACATACATACATACAGATAGACAGACAGACAGACAGACAGATAGACAGAGAGACAGAAAGACTGATAGCGAGAGAGAGAGAGAGAGAGAGAGAGAGAGAGAGAGAGAGAGAGAGAGAGAGAGAGAGAGAGAATTAAGAAAAGAATGAAAATGATCGAAACTGAAGAATGCACATCAAATACATGGTAGAGAAACTGGAGCTGGAGTATCAATATGGTGACAGTGACGTCATGTCAACTAGAATACTCACAGACACTAGAACACAACAACAACAACAACAACACCAACAGTAACACCAGCAATAGTAGCAGCAGCGTCAATCACATTTTTCATACCGAAGAGTAAAATTGATAACATAAAATAAATACTATCGAAATCAATAATTAGTAGATCAATAAATTACATATTTTACAAACTCTCACCTCCCCATGACTTTCTTATTCATTCACACACAGAAATACCAATATATACATACCTATATATATATAGGTATGTATATATACATATGTGTGTGTGTTTGCATGTATATATATATATATGATTATTACAAATTAAAAGGGTAAAGGTTTATCAATTTATTAATTTATTAATAAATCAACAATTAATAATTTTTACTAAGCCCTTCGGTATGTAAGCACCATTATTGGTGGAGAACTTATTTAAAAGTTCATATACATTTATAAACATAATTAAGGGATCAGCAAATATTTGCTTCACCCACCATATACCGAAGTTCAGAAATAGCAGCTAAAAAAGCTGAGACTCCAACAGATAGCATTACTCAGAGTTACAAGTAATGCTATCTGTTGGAGTCTCAGCTTTTTTAGCTGCTATTTCTGAAGTTCGGTATATGGTGGGTGAAACAAATATTTGCTGATCCCTTAATTGTGTTTATATATATATATATATATATATATATTA
>NC_068987.1:25508882-25511049 GCF_001194135.2 Octopus bimaculoides | reverse complement strand
ATTCAAAATTTAAAAGAGAGTTTTGACGCTATATTGGTAGCGATTACATGCTTTTCTCAACACATTGTAGAGATATCATCATATGAACACACACATATATATATATATATATATATATATATATATATATATATATATATACACATACACTTGTAACGTATATGTTCATACATATATGCATATACATACAAAAATACACACGCACATACATATGCATACGCACATCTACGTATGCATATTACATATTAACTCCAACATGGCCACAAACTCTGGCAGAATACGAGAATATAGTAGTATAACACACATACATACATGCACATATATATTGCACACACATATACTTATGCATATTATGTATTACACATGTGTGTGTGTGTGTGTGTGTGTGTGTATATATATATATATATATATATATATATATATATATTGCATTCACATATGTGGAGGTAGATATTTAAATATGGTTACTGGATGTTAATATATTTATTAATTCGCAAATGCACATTTACATGCATACCTGTTTATATATTAAACATGTATAAATATCCAGATTTATGAGATCCAACAAAAAAAGCTCCTAGTTAAGCCCTCAATCTGCTAGAAGGGACAGTAAATCTCATCAAATCATGTACTATACTCTAAAGTAAGGAAGGACACATTGGCTAGATACATTATATGCGAATTAAATAAGGCAGAACTAATACGTCTAAGAATACTCTGATCACAGGTTTTTGGTGACCTGGAATTATACAGCTACTTGTATATAATTGACTCACTGTTCCATGTGTGTATGTACGTATGCTTGTGTATGTATATGTATGCATATATGTGATTGTGCATATGTGTGTATAAGAGTATGCATGCATGTATGTGTGTATATCTGCAAGAACGTACATGTATGTGTTCGCACGTGTATATATGTGTGCATGCATATATATATACACCTACAATCATTTATACATGCACGTGTAGGTATGTGTTTATATACGCACATTCATACACACTTGCATACACACTCATGTACAAACATACATACACACATGCATGCATACTCCTAGACATGAGTACGTACACTGTATGTTTAGCAGCATATGTATGCACAGTGAGTATTTTTGAGCAATGTATGTTATCTACATAAATATTTAATGCTACAGAATAATAAGATCACAGAAAGAGTATAAAGGCGGCGATGACGGTGGAGTTGGGTTAGGTTAAAAACCTCTTAGTGATATCTATAGCTGTAGTTTAACCACGGGTCAGTTTTGATCCAGAAGACCTGTGATAAAGAAATGCTACAAACGTGATCATCATTGCATAGCAAAGACTACACTAGCCAATATGTTCCTTCCTTTAAAAAAAAAAAAAAAGATATAATTTAAAGGGGATTTTGCTGCAACTTCTTGCGGGTCGAGCAATCTCATAGTGGCTCTTCCGTTGACTGGCTACTGTTGCTGTTTGTTCTTGTTCCTTTACGCATAACTACAATAAAAAAAGCGCTCCAACCATGCCTATCGCATCGTTTTGTATCTCAGGGACTATAATGAAAACGACAACAGAATTTTATTTTAGGGATAGTTGACTTTTATTTCTAGTAAGTTAATCTACCACTTAAAGGCTAGCAGGCTGGTTTGTTCTACATAAAGGGACTTGATTTGGAGCTAAAATTTAAACCCTAAAGCTTTACAAGATGAAGACAAATTAATAAATAATGTAACACGACGACAAAGATCATAATAATTACCCAGATATAATCATCATAACCATTCTCATTTGAGAATTTGTAATTCCTAGTTACTAACAATTTTAAAATGATAAAACAGAATTTTTTCAATTTCATAAATTGGCCTAGTTAATATGTAACTCTCGCTCACACAGACACACACATATACATTGATGTATGTGTGTGTGCGCGCGGGTGTGTGTGTGTGTGTGCGTGTGTGTGTATGCTCGCATGAGTATGTATGTATATATAGATACATACAGAGATATGCATATACGCGTATGTAAGAGAGATACAGTTATACTTATAGTATGTATGCTTGAATGCATAAATTATGTACGTTTGCTCCCACACATACAAATCACCACTGAAGTAATACTGAAGGTGTGTGTGTGTGTGTGTGTGTGTGTGTGTGTGTGTGTGTGTGTGTGTGTGTGTGTGTGTGTG
>NC_068987.1:25506009-25508618 GCF_001194135.2 Octopus bimaculoides | reverse complement strand
TATATATATATATATATATATATATATATATATATATATATATATATATATGAATGTATGTATATATGTTATTCAGCATGACAGTGTTATATGTTGAATGAGAGCATTTTTGAAAATTTCTTTTTCTGCCTTACTTAAACACACACACATATGTCGCACACGCGCGAATACAGATAGTTAATTAAATGTACTATTGAATTAATTTCAATACATTTACACTGCATACAACCATAAACTTACAACTGGGTATTGAAAAGAGCAACAGAACCTATATAGCCAAATGGTTAATGTATGCAAGGAACGTGTTCGGAAATGGAATTACAACCAATGTGTTCGCACACAGACACACATATATATATATGTGTACATATAAAGAATCACACATTCACGCATACTAACACACACACACATATACACACACACGCATCGACTATGCATAAAGAATCGTGCTATTCTTAAAATCACGAGATTCATATTGAAAATTTACGTTAAATAAATCTGTCTTTTAGTTTTTGGCTTTCTCTGTCCTCTTTTTAAGCCGATTTGATCATCGTTACCAATGTTGTTTCATCTGTTGTTGTTGTTTTCCTTTTGGCCATTTTCTTTACTTTTATATTTTAATTAATGATTTGTATATCACTCCGTTTCTCTCACCCCTCCCTCTTTTTGATATAGATAAATAGAAAAATAGAGAAATAAACGGATATCTAGATAGACACATATAAAGATAGATAAATGCATGGATAGATAGACAGAGAGACAGACAGATAGATAGATAATGTAAGATTTCTAGCCACATCGCCTGTTCAAATTTTTCTCTTTTGTATTAACTATTATACAGTGATGTAATAATTATATTAGATTTGAGGCAAATACAGAAATTATTCATTCAAGCATATATTTTATAACTACATAAACATATAATACACACAACTGTTTGTCAGTAGTAGATTCACAGTGTTCTTACATTGCTTTTGTCATATAACAATATCCCTCAGACAAGCAGCAAGATGAATTATTAATAAAATTCGCTGCTGTCACCATTATATCTCTCAATATATATATAATGTATGTATGTATGTATGTATGTATGTATGTATTTATTCACTTACCTCTATCTATCTATCTATCTATCTACCTACCTACCTACCTATCTAGAAAGATAGATAGATAGATAGATAACTGTCTGAATATCTGTCTCTGTGTGTACCTCTCTCTCTCACACACTTCTTTTCTATCTATCTATCTATCCATCCCTTAATCGATATATCCAGAACTACATATATACAAATATATATCTATATATAGACCTACTTACCTACCTACCTCTTTATCTACCTACCTCTTTATCTACCTACCTCTTTATCTACCCCTCAATCTATATATCCAGAACTACCTACCTACCTACTTACCTACCTACCTATTTATCGGATACTTGCAATTCCTTAGAAGCAAAATCGCGCACAGAGACATATACACACACTCCTTATAGATTAATATATGTAAATATTTTTTCTAGTCATCTATCTGTCCATCGTTATACAGTATCATCAAATTCTGGCGTCTAGATAAAAGAAATCATCTCCCAGCAATTTTACCTTCCGTCTTCCCCCACATATGCGTGAGCGTATGGATGAGTGTGTATGTGTGTGTGTGTATGTGTGTGTGTGTGTGTGAGAGAGAGAGAGAGAGCATCTCCACTAAATCAATTTGTAGGTGCTTATATATATATATATATATATATATATATATATATATATATTTCTGTGTTTGTAAAATCTGTCTCCTTAACTCAGCCAACGGAAATATCAAGATAGATAAGGAAAGATTTAAGTCTTGAGTTGAGATAACTGATTAAGACGACGATGGAGCCAGATGGAAACGACGGTGGTGATGATGAAGAAGACGACGACGACGAAGACGATGATGATGCCGACAATCAAAATGATGAGAACGATGACGACAGTCATGATGATGATGATGATGATGTGATGATGATGGCTTATGATGATCGGTGATGAAGAATACGGGAGATCTTTAGAATTAGCGCCGTTCATCAAGCTATGCCGTCACATCGTCGTCGAAACAATAAACCACAGAAAAACAACAGAGCTATACTACTAGGAGGAAGAACAAGCACGATAACAAAAAACAACAACAATAATAATAACAATAATGGTTGTACTGATAACAGTAATAAAATTAGCAAGTGTTTAGCGAGAAAATTAGCCAGAAAATTCAACGATAATGAAATTCTTCAATACTATGTATTTCCACCAATTTTTTTATTTATTTTAAGTGTTGCAGACAACGGTTGTAAATGTTTTCTGATACCTTTTGGTAGGAATTACATATTCCACCATCAACAACTGGTTAGCAATTACATCGACACTGTGCATGTGTGTACGTGTGTGTGTGTGTGTGTGTGTGTGTGCATGTACATATAACAGGCCGAAACTGTAATGAAAATTAGAAACTTGACTGATTAATAAAGGGCCACGAACGATCCGTCCTGGTTTTTCCTGTCTGTCTTTGTATCGTCTATCTATCTGTATATTTTTATTGCAGTCCGTTACGTTCTCATTCCGTTTTTCGGATATAAATATATA
>NC_068987.1:25504304-25505948 GCF_001194135.2 Octopus bimaculoides | reverse complement strand
TATATATATATATATATATATATATGTATATGTATATATAGACGTAACATTCATATTATATAAACACATCCATCTATGTACAAGTATGTATTTATATAAACATATACATACATATATACACATATCGTCATTATATATATGTACATTTAGAAATATATATATATATATGTGTGTATGAGAATTTATCATATATACATGCATATACATGAGTGTATATCAATGTATGTATGCATGTATGCATATATATATATATATATATATATATATATATATATATATATAGCTTTACACGCATACATATATACATATACATATGCATACATATGCATATACATACATACACAGACACACACGCATATACATATATTATGTATGTGTGTGTGTGTGTGTGTGTGTGTATGTGTATTTTACAGCACAAAACTGTAATGTTTGTGACTGCTTCTCCCTATGGCAAATAAGACAGTAGTAACAATAACAACTACATCAACAGCAGCAGCAGCAACATCAACAAGCATCAGCATCACTAGCATCGCCGTCAATATCTGACCTCTTTATTTATTAATTTTATCTAGTTATTCAACTGTTTATTTATTTAAATCGCTATTTTTAAAAGGGACTTTCAAGCTGTGAGCTGTTGAGAGTGCAGCCACAATTAAGATCGGGGCAAATTGTTTAAATATTTATGATTGAAAATGTTGCCGCTGTTTGTCTGGTTGTTATTATTGTTGTTATAGCTGTTACAGTGTTATTGTCATTCATCGTCATCATCATCATCATCATCTCCATTATCATCACCATCATCATCATCACCAGGGCCATTTCGTGTTGTTTCTTTCATTGATTTAGGTTTTATGTGCGACTATGTTTAAGATGAGGAGCAGAAAAGCGAGTGAAAGACCAAATGTTTGCATACGTATATACATATGCATACATACATATATACATATGCATACATACGCACACAGTCACATATACATACATACAGGACAAAGCATAAATAATGGTCATTACATATTACTTTATATACCTACATACACGTACATATCTACATACATAGACACACGCACATGTGTATGCATATGTGCATATGGTTGTATATATATGTGAGACAGACTGATATAAAATGCGTCACTGTGTACTTATACATACATAGTGAATATATATGTGTGTACGCGCGCGCGTATGTATAAGGCGTGAGTCGTCTAAGAGACCATAACTACATTTCAAATGATATATAAGCGTAAATAAATAAATATATATATATATATATATACGTGCATGAGTCGTCTAAGAGACCATAAGTTCATTTCGGATAATATATATAAGTGTATGTATGTATGTATGTTTGGATGTATCTGGGACACGGGAAATGAGAGAGTACATGTGTGTATGCGTGTGTGTGTGTGTACGTGTGAATATGTGTATGTACGAGATGGCTTCCAGAATATCAATCTGTTACATTTGTTCCGGTGATGTGCCACTATAGAATACGTGTTTGCGCTACCAAAGTGCACGACATCAAACTAGCTGCAACAACTAGTAGACGAAGAACTAGATCACAAGACTTAAGTGTATGAATTAGCACCAATACACACACACACACACACACACACACACACACACACACACACACACACACACACA
>NC_068987.1:25502614-25503878 GCF_001194135.2 Octopus bimaculoides | reverse complement strand
ACACACACACACACATATATATATATATATATATAATACACACACATACATATAAGTTTTACAACACCAACAATGGTTACAAGAAGAAGAAGAAAAAGAAGAAGAAAAAGAAGAAGAAAAAGAAGAAGAAGAAGAAGAATCCTTTCTGCTATAAGTACAAGGCCTGAGATTTGTGGAGAGGGGACTAGTCGATAACATTGACCCCAGTACATAACTGGTACTTAATTTATCGACCCCCGAAAGTGTGAAAGGCAAGATCGACCTTGGTGGAATTTGAACTTAGAATTCACACCTCCTCCTCATAAGTATAATACTACTTTTGACCATTCACTCGGAGTTTAACAACAACAACAACAACAACAACAACAGCAGCAGCATCGGTAACAAAACAAAGAACAAACGACAGTAGTGATGCTGATGTTGATGATGATGATACTTTCGTGAAACTTCAAAGAGATAGTCTAGAGTAAGACATGGTTGCCGAAACCCATTGTAGTCAGAAAGGAGCTAGGAAAAAGTTAAACGATGTTTTGATGTTCATGCATTTCCCTTAGGTCTTAGAGTTGAATAACTTTTTCAATGAGGTCTTTGTTTTGTTTTTTCCTGATGTAGCTGATAAATGGACATTTTATTTGGCTTGTGAATGTATATGTATGTTTGTGTGTGTGTGTATGTGGGAGAGAGAGAGAGAAAAGGAAAAAGAGAAATACACATGTATGTATAATGTGTGCTAGCTAATGTGTATTAATGTGTATGTTTGTAAAGATCTACGCTTGACAGTGTGTGTGAGCGTTAGTATGTACATGTGTGAAAATGTGTATATTTACACACTAGTCCTGGCGATACACATACAAATATACATATAACAAAGTGTGAGTATATATGTGAAAATATGTATGCATGTATGATTGTATATGCGTGAAAGCGTGCTATTGTTTACACCCATGTCATCCATAATCGAGTACACTTATAATCAAAGGCATTCCAAACATGACCAACCTGTCATCTTTTTACATTATTCAATGCGTCCCTTATTTAAAACGGTGGGATGTGATATGATGTGATATGAAGAGATTTGGGTTGATATTTCTAGCGAGCTGAGTGACCGCACAGAGGTTTCTTTTTTTATTCATTCTTAGCTGTGCAAGTTGGTGCGTGTGTGTTTATGTTTGTGTTGTGTATGTATGCGCGGGAGAGTGTGTGTGGGTACATGATGTTTCAGCATCCATTCGTGACCATATATATATATATATATATATATATA
>NC_068987.1:25499103-25502336 GCF_001194135.2 Octopus bimaculoides | reverse complement strand
GTGTGTGTGTGTGTGTGTGTGTGTGTGTGTGTGTGTGTGTGTGTATGCATGTATGTATGTATGCATGTATGTAGGCATATATATATATATATATATATACCTATGTGTGTGTGTGTTCCTCCTACCACCACCACTGCTTGACAACCGGTGGTGATGTGTTTACATCCCGTAGGTTAGCGCTTCAGCAAAATAAATCGATAGAATAACTACTTGGCTTTAAAAAAAGAAGTACTGGTGTCGATTCATTCGACAAAAAATTCTTCAAGGCGGTGCCCCAGCATGACCGCAGTCTAATAACTAAAACAAGCAAAAGATGCGTGTGTGTATATGTACTTACGTATGTATGTATGTATGTATGTATGTATGTATGTATGTATGTGTGTGCGTGTATATGTGGAACTTACCTTCGTTACTGGTTGGTGTAGGGTCAGCAGGTGGTTCCGAAGGACTCCTGTTTGGAGCGGGTCCATCCATATTTTCCATAGTGTTAAGATCAGAGAGAGAGACCTGATATGCAAGAGGCGCCGCTATTTTGATTCCGGGGGAGGTGCGTGTGTAATAACAATTAAATATTACCAATTATATACATATATATATTTTTATGATTTTTTTTTTCAAAAATATATATGTATGTATTGTATAAATTTATAGATTCAAATTAATATATACATATACATACATACATACATACATGTGTATATATATATATATATATATCTAAAATTATTTATACACTATACAGATACGTTAGGTTCTGCAGATGTACATGGGAGAAATTTGTGTGAGAAAATATATATATATATATTTTTGTTGGGTAGTCTTATTTTTCGTTGAAATATTTTTTTGTTGGTATAAATTTTCTTTTTTTTTTTAAATATATATATTTATATATATTTGTTTTCCTTTCTACCCCTTTTTTAGTTATTTTTTTTAAACTTAAGACACTGGAATAAAATAAGTATAACGAAGGACGAAGAATTAAAAATCCAGGTTCGAAATGGAAAAAAAGAAACAGTCGCAGTGATTAAGACTTCAATGTAGAAGTGAAAGTGGGTGAAGATGATGGTGGTGGTGGTGGTGGTGGTAGTGGTGGTAGTGGTGGTGATGGTGGTGGTGGTGGTGGTGATGATGACGGCGACGTCGGGGGGGGAAGAAATAAGATGAAATGCCAGAAGATAATTCTTTCTGAGTGATGGATGACTAGGAAACTAAAATGGTGGTGGTAGTAGTAGTAATAGTAGTAGTAGTAGTAGTAGTAGTAGTGGTGGTAACAGCAGCAGCTATATACTATAACAGTAGTCGTGCCTGTTTATACTAGATGTAGAGAGCTAAAGTAGGGCCAGTGGCAGCAGCAGCAGCAGTAGCAGTAGCAGCAGCAGAGACAGCAGTCGTAGTAGTAGCAAATAGTAGTCGCTGCTGGGTTTCGATAAGCGGCAAAATAATGGTCGAGGTAGATCTGGTGCTACAATAGCAGCATCAACAACAACAACAACAACACTACCACACCACCACCACCAACAACAACAACAACAACAGGGGCAGCTGTAGTAGTAGTAGTAGTAGTAGTGGTAGTGACAGTGTCAGTGACAAACGGTTGCAGAAGTGGTGCGATGGTTTGCGATTTATTTGTGAGAGAATATTATTATTATTATTATTATTATTATTATTATTATTATTATTATTATTATTATTATTATTATTATTATTGTACAATGAATGGCAATGTGTAATATGGATGCTATATTGAAAAATATATTTAAAAAAGAAAAAAAAATCTATGTTAGTCTCCTGTATTAATTATAGTGTTTATTATTGATGTTGTTGTTGCTGCTGCTAAAGTTGTTGTTGAGATTGTTGTTGTTGTTGTTGTTGTTATTATTGTTATGGGTTTTTAACTTTTATTGAAGTTGAATACAACTCTATCAGAGATTACTCTGATGATAGTGAAGGGGAAAAAAGAAAGAAAAAACAGAAAAAAAAACTGTGATAAAATAAGTATTTAAAAAGTCATGTCGATGTAGACAAACTAGTAGTAGTAGTAGTAGTAGTAGTAGTAGTAGTACAACAACAAAGAGTAAGAGTTAGAAAGAGAAAGAGAGAAAGAAAGGCAAAATGGTGTTGGTGATGAGAATGCTGGCGAGATTATGATAAACAAAGGTTAAAGAACGAAAGAGGAGCGAAAAGAAAAGAAATAATGTTATGAAGAAAGTTGAAAAATAAAAAAGAATGACAGAGAAGGATGAAGGAATAAAAATAATAATTTGTGGAAGGAAGAAGAAAACGAAGACAAGATGACTAACGGGGAAAGAAAAGTAATGATGATAAATTAATAACAGAAGCAGAAGTAAAAAGTGGTCGAAATTAGATGACATTAAATAGATGAGAAAATGAATAAAAGGAGCTAGACGAAAATGTAGAAGAAAAGGATTAAGTAGATAGAAGTTAAGAAAGTAAGACCGAAAGGTAGACGAAGAGACGGAGGAAATTGATGAAAGGACAAAAACCGTGAATGAGAGACGAAAATAGGTCAAAGAAAGAAGAAATTAAACGAAGGAAGATATATGCGGGTAAAAGGAGACAAAAATTAGACAAAATAAGGAAGAAGACGAAATGAGAAGAAATAACAAAAAGGGAAGAAAGTAGACGAAAGAAGAAGAAAATAGATGAGAAAGGAAATGAAATGAAAGAAGCGGGAATAATATGCAAGAAGAAAGCAGACGAAAGGAAAACAAAGTAGATGAAAGAGGAAAGGAAAAACTTGTAGGTAGATGAAACTAGAAAGTAAATGAAACATGAAAGAAGAAAGACAATGAAAACAAAAATGTAGATGAAAGAAGAAAGCAGCCAACCGTAGAAGAAAGTAAACAAAATGAGATTTTTTTTTAAAAAAGTAGAAGACGAAAGTGAGGTGAAAGGTGGAGAAAGTAGATGAAATAAACAGGAGACAACGGAAGAATGTTGGTGAGAGAACTAGATAACAGTAGATGAAAGAATAAAAAGTGAACGACAGAATGAGGGATTAGTTAAAAGAAAGTTGACAGGCGCAGGAGTGGCTGCGTGGTAAGTAGCTTGCTTACCAGCCACATGGTTCCGAGTTCAGTCCCACTGCGTGGCACCTTGGGCAAGTATCTTCTACTATAGCCTCGGGCCGACCAAAGCCTTGTGAGTGGATTTTGGTAGACGGAAACTGAAAGAAGCCCATCGTATATATGTGTGTGTATATATATATATAT
>NC_068987.1:25495404-25498978 GCF_001194135.2 Octopus bimaculoides | reverse complement strand
TGTGTGTGTGTGTGTGTGTCCCCACCATTGCTTGACAACCGATGTTGGTGTGTTTATGTCCCCGTAACATTAGCGGTTCGGCAAAAAGAGACCGATAGAATAAGTACTAGGCTTACAAAGAATAAGTCCTGGGGTCGATTTGATTCGACTAAAAGCGGTGCTCCAGCATGGCCGCAGTCAAATGACTGAAACAAGTAAAGCAGAAGAAGCTGAAGTGGATGAATGATTTGTTTTTTTAGAAGACGAAAGAAAGGGATAGTTGAAAGAAAGAAGTAGCTGTGTGAAATTAGGGTAGGTTAGATGAAAGTATGAAAGGGGAAGAAGAAAGAAGTAAAGAAAGATGAAGGGAGTAATTTAACGAAGGACGAAAGAGTAGTTAAAAGAAGGGAAGAATAAATGAAAGAACAGGGGGAATTTAAAAAGCATAAACACTTGGAAAGATAGAGTTGAGACAAAAGAATATGGACGAAAACGAAAGAAGCTAGTTGACAGAGAAAGTTGATGGAAGACGAAACGAAAAGCGAAAAGATGCAAGCTCTTGGCGAAAGAAATAGATAAAAAAGAAATGAAAGAAAAGAAGAGAGCAGAAAAAAAAAGTAGGGAAAAGTTGGAGATGATAGGTGCATGAAGAAAGTTGAGGAAAGAAGATATATTCTTTATTTATGTGAAAGAAGAAACCAGACTAAGAAAAAAAGAAAGAAAACAAAGAAATTGAGGGAAGAAAGCAGAAAAAGTAGACGAGAGAAGATTAAGCTAAACGAAAGAAGAGAAAGGAAAAAAGAAATGAGAAGAAACTAGATGGAGGAATAAGACAAAAGAAGAAATTAGACAAAGTGATGAAAGAAAAAGAAAGGAGACAGAAAAGGAAAATACGTGAAAGAAGAAATAGAAGGAAAAGTAGAAGAACGAAGAAGAAAGGAAGAGAAAAAGAAAACAGCCTACGAAAGAAGAATGTAAAGGAAAAGAAGTAGATGAAAAGAGGAAAATAGAGAGATTTTTAAAAATTGCAAAAGAAAGAAAGTAGACGAAATAAGAATATATGAGAAAGGAACAGAAAGGAAATGAAAGATTGAATGTAGATAGGAGAATGAAAAACTAAACAAAAAGAATCAGAGATTGAAAACAAAGGAAGAATTGGAAGAAAGGAGAAAATATGTGAGATTTGAATTAAGCTGATCAAATGAGTAAAAAGTTAAAAAAAGAAAAAGAAATGAAAGACAAAATGGAAAGAGGAAAGTAAATGAAAGAAGAGAAAAGTAATGAAAAAAGAAATAGAAGAAAGAAGAAAACAGAAATGAAAGTTAGGAATTGGTTAAAAAGTGGGAGGGATAAAAGTGGACGAACGAATTTTTTTAAAAAATGAAGAAAGAAATACTTGTAAGAAGAAAATGTGTGAAGGAAGAAGCAGGTAAACGAAACAAGTAGAAAAGAGAAAAAACGTGAAGGTAGTTAGAGGAAGAAGAAATTTTATGAAAGAGGAAAGAAACAGGAACATATGAGACGAGAAATAAATGTAGACGATAGAAAAATGTACACAAATGAAGAAGACACTAGATGTAAGAAAAAGTAAAGGAGAAAGAAAAACGAGGAAAAAGAAAAACGAGGAGAAAGAAGAGAGTAGATGAATGAAAGGAGAAAGGAAGAAAGCAGGAAAAGAAGAAACCAGCCGAAAGAAGAAAACGAGAGGAAACTAGACCATATAAAAGTAAAGGAAAAAGAAAAACGAGGAGAAAGAAGAGAGTAGATGAATGAAAGGAATGAACGACAGAAGTGAATAGCGAAAAATGGGAAAAAATAGGCAAAGTAAAAAGAAAGAAGCAGACGAAAGAAGAAGAAACGAGACGAAAGAGGAAAGTAAGCGAAAAGAAAAAGAAGTAGAGAAAAGAACAAGAAACTAGAAGAAAGTAGAGACGATCAAACGTGTTGAAAGCGGATGGAAATTGAAACGAAAAGAAAGAGCGTGAACTAAGAGAAAACTAGAAGGGGAAAAACAAAAGGAAAGAAAAGAGTAAACGAAGCAAGAAGAGAATAGATGAAAAAAGGAAAAGGACAAACGATGAGGAAACTAGATAAAAGTGAAATAGATGAAAGCAGAAAAGAATCAAAGGAGAGAATGAGGAACGAGACGGAAGAAGAGGAAAGAGAAAGAAGTAAAAGAAAGACAAAACAGAAGTAAATAGGTAGAAAAGAGGTGAAAAAGGCAGGAAAACGACAAAAAAATAAGAGGAAACTTGTTGGAATAAGGAACTTGACAAAAGATAGAAAAGAGATGAAAAAAGAAATTAGACGAAAAAAAAAAGTCAGGAACTACAGACGGTAAGAAGAGATGAGACTGAAGCTGGTAAAATTAGATGAGAAGGTGAAAAGTGTACGATAGAAGAATGTAGGCGAAAAACAAAAGTAGAAAGCAAAAGAGGGATGTAAATGAAAGAGAAAGAAAACAGACGAAAGAAGGAAAATGCAGCAGAACTAAGGAATTTGAAGAAGAAAAACTAAGCGAAGAAATTACATAAATGAAGTTGAGGGGAGAAAGAATAAGAAGAAATTTGAAAGAAAGTAGTTGAAAGATATACGAAATAGGTAAAAGAAAAGTAGAGAAAAAATAAGCTAGTGGAAAGAAAAAATAGAAGAAAATGAAGAAACCAGACTAAAGAAGATACAATTAAAGGAAAAATAAGTTAAATTAATCGAATGAAAAATAAAGTAGGCGGAAAAAGAAATCAGAGGAGAGAAGAATGCAGGGAAAAAAAAACCTAGATGAAAGACTAATAAAATAGAAGTGGATGAAGGAAGAGGAAACTAGGACGAGAAGAAATTAGAATAAAAAATAAGTGAATGCCGAAAAGGGAGAAATTGGGAGAAAAGGAGAACCTCGAAAATAATATTAATAATAACAAAAAGAAGAAAAGGAAATGACACAGAAGACCGGTTGGGGAAAAGAAACTTGACAAAGGAAGAAAGAAAAAACCAAAAAAAAAAAAAAACAAGAGATATGAAGAAAGTAGATGAAAGAATAAAAGGAAGGAAGAAAAAATAGGAAGAAATGATCAGAAGTGTATAAATTAAGAGGAAGGTGTATGAACGAACGAAAAACGTCGAGGAATGGAGAGAGGAGATGTACATATGTACGACTGTATGAGTATGTGTATACGTACGCATCTATTTACGTATATATATATTTATATACACACACATATGAGTGTATACGCACACTTTGATATATTAATATATACACATTCACATAACACATATATAAATATATGGTGTAAAAGAAAAAAAAACTCGAAGACGAGGTAAAAGAACAGACATGCACACTCAATTCAATTTGCATATACTGATACGAGTCAATAAACTCATAAAACAGAAACTACTCTTAGCTTGTTTATTGCGCTATTTACACAGACCACCAAACGCTTTTACCGTCAGGTATTTTGGAAAATTAAAAATCTAATATGTTTCAAAGTCTAGACATCAATCGCCTGTTTTACATGCATTTATATACCTGAAAACGCATTCTTCCGGTAAGTATTACCAGCAGTAACGCACGCACGCACACGCACACACACACGAATAT
>NC_068987.1:25493922-25494999 GCF_001194135.2 Octopus bimaculoides | reverse complement strand
GCCACACAGGGCTGAACACAACGGGGACAAAATACAAAGTAGAACTTTTCTTTTGGGGAAGAAGAGAAAAAAATGGGTTGAATTTCGATCATAAGGGATCGTGGAAAAAGAAAGAAAAAGAAAGAAAGAAAAAAAAAAGAAAGGCCGATCAATAGGGATCGTGTATCACAGAAATGTCAATGTAAAAGGGGAAAACAGATTAGGTTTATCCGTGGGAAGAAAAGCCCACGGAAAAGACCAAAGTAACCTTGGCCAATAGTGTCATGCAAAAAAAAATACACATTACAGTACGTGACTCTCTTTTTCCCTTTCTTTTTTTGGTTCATGGAATTATGCTCAAGCTGGCTCCGTCATTCATACGTGCCATCCTTGCTACATTCACCCATCTTTTTTTGAAACATTCACTAGACAAAACTTCCCTCTCAACTCTCACCTTTTCAAGTGATACTTGAAGAAGTTGATGAGAGATTGACCAGGTTCGCCTCGAGACGTCTCTGAACCTTTCAGACGTGTGTCCACCATACACATTCTTTCGCCATAGCCACAAGTACGATGAAAATAGCTCTTCCTTCCCGTTTCAAGGAAGGAGGCGCGACAATATTCACGACAGACTCGGTTGATAAACTGACTCATCCCACACGCGATAGCATTGTTCGACATAGGCCCACAGGTCGGAAATGGTTGGACACCGTACGAGTGCGTGCAGGACGGTTTCGTCGCTCTGACCGCACCTCGGGCAGGTCGGCCTCGTGTTTCTCGAACCATGCTTGTAGAGCTTATCCCGAACGGGTAGCGCTTCTCGATAGCACTGCCAGGCCAGGGATCTCTGGAAGTTGTCCATAGGTCCTGGCCCGAAAGTCGTCTTGAACAGTCAGGTCAGGTATTCCTCGTCGACGCCCAGGTTCGCCCCGAGATCGTCGTCGTACCTCCCCTCCACTAATCCCCTATAGAATGCTTTGGCTGTGTTGAAGTCGCTCAAGGTCGACTCGGGACGGCATAGTTGCTGGAGAGCAACGGGACACTGCGGTGCCACAAGCCCTTCCTCGGCCTCTTTTTGATCCACGACTGCAGTTCTTC
>NC_068987.1:25488500-25493474 GCF_001194135.2 Octopus bimaculoides | reverse complement strand
GTCCATTTACGCGAATTACCGAATGGATGCCTCTGTACAAAGCAGCTATCCAGCTGCGAAAGATGGGATCGAAACCAGCCGCTATGAGGACAGCTTCCAAGTATCGATGCTTTACCCTATCGAAAGCTTTGGACTGATCCAAATTGATCAGGGCCCCGCTCATGCCAGGCTCCTTAACTACCCTGTCTATGATGTAGCGCATCAGATGGAGGGTGTTATGGATGCTCCGGCCCGTTACGGCGCACATTTGCGCCTTGTCGACCAGTTTCTCGATGACAAGCACCAACCTCTTGGCTAACACCTTGACCAAAATTTTCAAGTCTGCATTGAGCAGAGTGATGGGCTTAAAGTTATCTATTACGTCCCCCTTGTTTGGGTCTTTCTTCAGCAGCGTTTCGGCTCCCCGTTTTGCTGCCAGAGTGATACCTTTCAAGTTCTCACGCTCAAGTAGAACCTTCCTGAGTCATATACTCTTGCAGGGCTGGTTTCCCGGTTTCCGTGGCGTATGTATTTTCTATCTGAACGGGACTCTGTTCCGTTGCAGGAATACTCATTTTTTGTCTGCTGAGTGGACTGGAGCAAGGTAGAATGAAGCGTTTGGCTCAAGAACAATATGCGTCGCCCGGTCCAAGAATCGCGAAACCACAATCTTCCTATCATAAATCCAACACCTTAACCACTAAACCACACGCATCCACAATCCCTTCTTGGATATTTTAATGATAACACATTTCGCCCATCCTCTGGGAATCTCATTTGTTACTGAGGTGCAATAAAACAGTCAGTTGTACACAATTAGTGTTATGAATCCATCAGCTTTTGCCATCTCGAGTTCGATTCTTTCTTCACTTGGTGCTTTATGATTCTTTACAATTGTTGAGACCTCTGCTAGTGTGATTTCTCCGTTACAATGTCGTGATCCCGTTTAGCTGGCGAAATAGAAGATGAAACTGATCTAGTTCATACTGTTTTAAGAGTCTTTTCTTTTATCTAGTATTTAGAACTTTATTCTTGATTACCTTTACAGGGTTCCATAAAAGGTAAGGTTCCAGAAATGCAACAACAGATTCGGTATAAATTTAAAGCCTACGAAACGACTCGTAGTTTGAACCTTAGTCCCGAGCAGTCCTTAATTGGGCAAGGAATGTATTAGTTGACAACTAATAAATTCATAAATCCACCCCTAAATTTACGGTTGCGATATGGAATATGCACGCCTTAAATTAAGATGGAAAAAAAATAGAACAACATGCATCAATTTGATATATGTTATTTAGACATCTGTACCATTAATGGAGATAATATTAACTGGATTTGATATCGTTAAACTTAAAAATAAAAATGTTCTTCGTTCAGGAAGTGATGGTAAACTACAGCATAATGGAGTAGGACTATTAAAGTTTGAAGGAAGTGGTAAAGCATCTAGTGACTATCAACCAATTGATAACACGATTTTATGAGACATGTACAGATCTAAACTTAAGAGATGTTAGTAGATTTGTGCGTTATGTCAAATAAAGCAATTGAGAATAAAAAAAGAATGTTTGAAGTGGAAAATGGGAAAATAACAAATCGTGACTTACTGCTGTATATAACAGGTTCTAACACCAAACTATACACTGCAATGGCAGTTGTATTTTAGTATACATAGCAACAAGGAATGTGGGAAAAGTGAATGAATATGTATTACGGTTTGTTAGTTTTTGTATAGAAATGAATTTACAATTGGTGATACGTATTTAGAAAATTGAAATATAGACAAATATAATAGAGGGTAATCGCAAAATCAATTACAGTTAATAAACTACATACGACCTCACAAAAAAGATGTAAAGACTTTAAAAAACAACTTTTACGGGAGGCGACGATCGATTCACAATATCTAAGTTTAAAAATTATTCTTATGCAATATGATGACAACTAGAATTTCGAGCCCAAAGTTTAATACAAAGAAAATGAGAATTGAAAAAATCTAAAGAGTTTATGAGTAAATGTAGAAATAGGGTTGTTATTGAAATTACATAAATGGATAAAAAGGAGAGCGTGAAGAATATACATTATATGTCGAATAAATATTGATTGCAAATTTTGGCACAAGGTCAGCAATTTCGGGATGGTGATAAGTCGATTGCATTGACCTATCCTCAATTGGTACTTGAAGGATGAAAGTCAAGACTGATCTCGGCGTGATTTGAAATCAGGACGTAAAGGTTGACAAAATGCTGCTAAGCATTTGGCCCGGCGTGCTAACGATTCTGCCAGCTCTCCAAAACTTTTGAGCGGAAGAAGAATTAAGAGAAAAAAGAGGATTGCAAATGAAATTTGGGACATGATACAGAAAAGGAAGATAGCAAAACCCCAGACTATGTGTAATTATGAATGAAGGATTACCATTTTTAAGAAGCAAATACAAAAACCTTAACAGCGATGCATGATGACCCACTAAAAGTAAAACGATGTGCAAGAATGGCATTGCGGAGAAGATTAAAAGATTTATAGAAGAGAGAAGATTGATAGACAGGGACTCCATCAATCAGGGTGGGCCATATATCTGCACATATATCTGCAGTAGCCAGGGTAAGACTTTTTAAGGAAGGCTCACAACTGCGCATACATGCAAGCCTCTCTAATTTCAATACCGATGTTCCCATTAGCTTGGCATTAGTGACGTCGTAGGGGATGCTGTCAGAATGAAAACAGCCGGAAAAGTTAGTCCAAGGCTTCGTGTTTACATTGGAATTAAACATTCTTTTTTATCAGATCTCGACGAGGTTTGAAGTTAGAGAACGGTGAATCGGAAGAAATATTGCGAGGCATTCTATCCAGACGGTTTAAAAGAATCTTCCAATTTGCCTCACACACACACACACACACATCTGTTTATTGAGAGAGAGAGAGAAAGAAATATAAATATCATCTCCGTGGTATATCTAAAACAGCCTATTGATTATGTTTTTATAGCAGGGACTAATGAAAAGTAGATACGTTTAACTAATAATTGTACACGAAAGAAAGAGCACGTCTTGTCCTGCAGTCTGCAAATCTTCAATAAACTACTTCAGGGAAATGGAAAAAAAAGACGTAGGTTTTATTACCAAATTAATCCCAAATTAAAATATTAAAATAATATAAAAACGAACTAACGAGACAGCCTCTATGGGATCACTCGACCTGCAAGAATTAGCAAAGAATTAGTAAGTTCCCTCATACCACCTTAAAAATAACTGTACATCGGGTTATATAGGACGAGATGTGTCTGAAAATATAATACCTAAGACAGGATGGTCGTGGATAAAACGCTCTTGATTAGGGAGGATTTGAAGTTAAACACTAACAGAATGAAAATATGCTATCATACATTCAGGATGAAATTTAGACTTAATTATCAGGACTTGGAAGTCCTATATTTCTTTCTCTCTCTCACTCTTTTTTTTTTTTACTTGTTTCAGTCATTGGACCATCGCGTTCATGCTGGGGCAACACCTTGAATGATTTTAATAGAACGAATCGACTAAATCCTGGTACTGATTCTATCAGTCTGTCATGCAGAACCGTTAAAACGTAAACAAACCAACGCTGGTTGTCAAGTAAGGAACAAACGCAAAAACAAGAAACACACACACACATATATGACACGTTTCTTTCAGTTTCCCCTCTTCCAAAATTCACTTACTAGGCTTTGGTAGGCTCGAGACTATAGGCCCGAGTAGAAGTCATTTACCAAGATGTTATGCAGGGGAACTGAGCCCTGTATCATATCGTGTGTGTGTGTGTATGTGTGCATACGTTTTGAAATTTGTGCTTCGCTGTGTTTGAGGGAAATGAGGTGAAATACATATTTCTTTCCTTATGAACACGAGGCAAATTCTGGCCTGGATGAAAAAGGGTCACTAGTTAACGTGTCGAAAGGAAAGTTGTAGTAGTAGTAGTAGTAGTAGTAGTAGTAGTAGCATTTTAATGTTTTCTTTCATAAAGGAAGCTTAGCAGAAGAGTGCATTTATAATTGGGTGCCAATTAATCTCAAGCGCGTGCGCGCGCACACACAACACACACACACACACACTCTCTTTATATATATATATATATATATATATAAATGAAGAAAAAAAGGAGGGTGAGAAAGACAACTGGAGAGAGAGAGAGGGGGGGCCACACTTAAGTATATACAGACATGATCACAGACAGAGTCAGACAGATAGTTGTTTATTATGATTATTGTTATTTTTCTAATCTCTGTGAGTGCATACCTCCTAGGTCTGTGAATGAGAATGGGAGAGAAGTAGGGAGAAGGTGGGAGGGAATTAGACTAGAGCGGAGGGAGTAGAGAAAGGTGATGAGAATGGCAGGCAAAACGCGAAAGAGAGAGGGATGGGTGTAGGAGAAACGATCAGAGAAAGGAGTTGATAGAGAGGGAGGTGAAGAGAAGCAGGAAAGAGAGAGGGAGAGAGAACATATAGAGGGGATGAATGAGAGATGAAGAAAAGAAAGGGAGATGAAGAGAATATAAAAAAAAAGAGTGTGAAGTAAAGGAAGAGGAGAAAGAGCGAGAAGATAAGTGAAAAAAAAAAAAGAGGTAGCGTGTGAAAAAGCATTCTGAAGCGGACTGTTGTGATTATATAGGGGAGAGAAAGATAGATAGATAGATAGATAGATAGATAGATAGATAGATAGATAGATAGATAGAGAGGGAGAGAGAGAGAGAGAGATGGAGGAGAATATGAAAAAGTGTAGCAAGTCAAGCATGTTGAGAAAAATCGTATGTGTCTGAGATAACAAAATAGATGAGTTGAGATAAAAAATATAGATGAACACATTAGAGGAGATAAACATGGGTGTGAGATATAGATGAGATATACATGGGGGTGAGAGATCTATGAATATGTTATATACATGGCTGGGAATAACGACATAAACGGGATATGCAGGGCTTTTGGTGTAACAATAGAGAAGAAAGATAAATCGCTGTGAGATAAC
>NC_068987.1:25486565-25487629 GCF_001194135.2 Octopus bimaculoides | reverse complement strand
TAACGGGCTTCTTTCAGTTGCCATCTATATATGTATATATATATATATATATTAATGTGTGTGTGTGTGTGTTTGTGTGACCATCATTTGACAATTAATGTTAGTTTGTATACGTCTTCGTAAGCTAGCGGTTCGGCAATAAGACCAATACAATCGATACCAGGCTTAACATAAGAAAAAAGTACCAGGGTCGATTCATTCAACTAAAAGTTCTTCAAGGCGGTGCTCCAGCATGGCCACAGTCTAATGACTGAAACAGATAAAAGATAAAAACTGTGCGGAAACCCGCCGAAGGTCGGTTCCTGGTCTTGGATGGAAAGATTAATCTATTATACGGTTTAGCACGATCACCTGGTCTTGAGTGCCTTTAAAGGGGTTCATTCTGATGTAAGCATTTTGACGCTGCCTCGGATTTGAGAATAATTTATTTCTACCATTCATAGAAGCTGTAAAAATTTGTTGTAGATACTGTATTTCGTTCTAAATGATTAAAAAGAATAACACATAGTACAGATATATGGTCGTGAGATAAGATTAACAAATATGGCATAAGATTTCACGAACGAACGATCAGCTTTTTTAACGAATGATATATGACTGTGAGATAAACACTGATGATAAACTAAGATACACAAGGAGGAGAATAACTATGAGATATAATAATTGGGATTTACAAGGTTAAAATAATAACATAAATATGTGATACGTGACTGCGATAATATCACATGGCCGAGATAACGAAAGAAATTTTAAATACTTTTGATTCAAAGAGATAATACGAGTATCGTAAAACAAGCCAACATATGGAAAACAGCATTAAAATTTCATCATTAACCCCATTTTACATACAGTAGTAGCACTCCCTTCAATATTCAATGGGAACCAAGACAAGAAATAACAGAAATATAGTATAAACACTACATATGTTTTTTTATGACTGGCTGTCTTGAAAGTGAATGCTAGGGACATGAAACGTTTTTGTCATATGCCAATGACATAAAAACAAGAAAAACACTAATGGAATACAAACTACACACATACATGAATATATATATATATATATA
>NC_068987.1:25482430-25486210 GCF_001194135.2 Octopus bimaculoides | reverse complement strand
ATATATATATATATATATATATATATATATATATATATACATACACACACATACGTATATGTACATACTTACATCTACACGCATATATAAAATCTGTAAAACTTTTCTGAAGCTTATCATTTAGGTATGTAGGAGCATGTCTACACATGCAACTATATGCATGAGAATACATACATAAAACAAATCATACAAGTCACCACGTATACATATACATACAAAAATACCCCGTTGATGTTGTTGAAATTCCAATGAAGGAGCCTTGGATCTAGTTTAGAAACCGGCTCTTTCTCTATTGGCAAGAAATCTTGAAATAAAACTGAATAATGACATACATACATACATACATACAACAGAAGGGAAAACAAGGATGCATGAGAAATTTGAAAAATTTGAATAATTCGCTGATGTAAAGATTTGAAATAAAGTCTGTTTTTAATCATTAATATGAATATATGAATAAATTCAAATCGAATACACACACACACACAAAGATAAACGTACATATTACATGCATACGTGTGTGTGTATATGTGTGTGTGTGTGTGTGTGTGTGTGTATATATATATATATATATATATATAAGGGATGCTGAAAAGATTTTCGCTTTAAGAGTATCGCGAAAGGTCTGGCTGGATGCACAACCTTCCCAATTCTTTTATAAGGCTTAAAATAACCGAAGGGCTGCTGCAATAAGTGTATGAATGTGAGAGGAGAATATGTTAAATAAAATCATAATTTACTGATCCTCCTGTATCTTCTTTTACCCAAAGTCATGAACTTTTCAGCACCTCTTCGTGTATGTATCCATGCATGCATGTATGTATATATCTGTGCATGTATGTATGTATATATGTAAAACATCGTCTTATTTCTGTCACAAGACGACGAATGGGAAGACGTTTCAGTGGACAATCATACATGATAAAATCCCTAGGAAAGAACCACAATATGGAGCTTACCAAGACATGCCACAAATCCAATATTGCTTTGGTTATCCAAAGTAATCAACGTACGAAAGGATGAGGTAGGTGGAAATTACTGTTTTTAATCAACCCTGGCTGATTAAAATTTCGTGGGAAGAAATAAGGCGATTACACCGACCCCAGTGTTCAACTGGTATTTATTTTATCGACCCGGGAGGGTGAAAGGTAAAGTCGACTTCAGTGGAATTTGAACTAAGAACAGAGAGGTGGACGAAATACCGCTAGGCATTATGCCCGGCATGCTACTGATTCTGCCGGCTCATCGCTTTAAAGTCATATATCTTTTGAACAGTAATTTGCTTTAGTCAATTAAATCATCGACAATACTTACTTCAGTGTTACGTTTCATCAACTCCAATGGAATGGTGGCATTCAGATGTGTTCCTCTAGGTTCTGGGTTCAAATCCCGTCGAGGCCGATTCTACTTTTTAAACTTTTTTTGCATGATATAATCAAAAATACCGTGATATTCGTTTCATATAGAATATAACAGATAATATTCACGCAACAGTAGCTGAAGCATGGTCTTGTGACGAAGTGAGATCAACCGGTTCAAACCCAGTTAACGTTGTAGACGGGAGGTTAGTAGTTTTGATGTCAATGATTTAATATTAGTTTCAACTTTTGGCACAAGGTCACTAATTTTAGGAAGGAGATAAGCCGATTACATTGACCCCAGTCCTCAACTGGTATTGATTTCATCGACCCCGAAAGAATGAAAGTCAAAGGCGACCTCGGCGGAATTTTAACTCAGAACGTAAGGGACGGACGAAATATCGTTGAGCATTTTGCCCGGCCTGCCAACGATTCTGCTAGCTCGCCGCCTTTGTCAACGCATTGATATTTGACTTCTCACATTAACTCAGAGCCGCACATCTTTTGGGGCGGGAAGAATCTGGATGATGAAATCGACCCCAGGATTTATTTCAATGATGCATATTTTATTAAACCCCCGAAAGATAGAAGCGGGACTCGTTGGGATTTGAAATCAAACTAGATTTTTAATAGTTCTAATTTTGGTACAAGTCCAGCAATTTTCTGTGAAGAAGGAAGTCATTTACCTCGACCCCTGAGTGGCATTCATTAATTACGACATTGAATAAGTGAAAGATAAACTCGACGGGATTTGAACTCAAAAGAAATGCTGCTAAGTATTTTGTCCGGTGACCTAACGATTCTATTAGCCCACCGCCTTGAATTTTTCCTACTACAGGCAAAACACCTGAAACTTTTAGTGGGAGAGGGCTAGTCGATTACATCGACCCCAGTGCCCAACTAGTACTCATTTTATTGACCCCGAAATGATGAGCTAAGTCGATTTTGGCAGCATTTGAACTCAGAACACAAAGCCGGACGAAATACTGCTAAGTATTTTGTCTGGCGTGCTAACGATTCTGCCAGCTCACTGACTTAATGATAATAATCCTTTCTACTATAAGAACAAGGCTTGAAATTTTCGGGGAGGGGGCTAGTCGATTACGTCGATCCCAGTGCATAACCGGTACTTATTTCATCGACCCCGAATAGCTGAAAGGCCAAGTCGACTTCGGTGGAATTTGGACTCAGAACATAAAAACAAGACGAAATTCCGCTTAACATTTTGTCCAGTATGCTAATGACTGCCTGCTCGCCGACTTCAGTAACTCAAGGGAAATTAAATGGCCATAATCAGAGGCAGGGAAAACTAGTGATATAGAATCAATGTGCCGTGAGCTGATAATACTATGGATCTTTTTTAAAACTGGGGCCACATTTTTCATTAATGTTTTACGTAGTGTTTTTGGTACCGAAAGACTTTCAAACTTCGTATACTTATCTATTTTGTGTTATAGAACAGAAAAATATTTTTGGATTCGAATTTATTTCATGTAAAAAATTGTCTTATTTCGATAATTTCAACCAATCACTGACGTCCATTCAGCCGATATACATTAAGTGCCGACTACATAAACAAACGATTCTTCGTTTTATTTGCTTTTTTCATTTTAAATTTGCTTTAACCCTAACCCTAACCCTAAGGTTAGGGTTAGGGTTAGGGTTAGGGTTAATTGTTTCAGAATCGTTTGTTTATGTAGTCGGCACTTAATGTATATCGGCTGAATGGACGTCAGTGATTGGTTGAAATTACAGAAATACGACAACTTTAACATGGAATAATTTATGGATTTCTTTTTTTTTAAAGAAGACTAAGAGAAAAAGATGTTTTATATGACACATTCTACCAGTGTTCCAAGTTTCAAAGTGTTTCGTTAATGAAAAATGTGGCCCCCGTTTTAAAAAAGATCCAATACTATAATATAATATATACTATAAATAAGCAGTGAGAGGAGAAAAGAAGACAATGAAGAAGCAAGAGATAGATGTAGAGAAAAAGAAACAGTACAAAGTCAAAACGTTACGATCATGCTTCAAATGCTTCTTCATATTTAAGAATAAATATAAAGGGAGATAATTGTTTAAAAAGCAACGACTTACCCTAAGGCTGTATGTAAAAATATTTAGCATTACTTACCTACAAAGAAAAACAAAGAGATTCATTAGATAAGTTTGAAAAGACGAACTTGAAATATATATTTAAAGACATCAAAACAACATAAATTTTAATTAAGAAGAACTTGAAAAATTTATTTAATAATTATATTGAAAAATTAATCAATTTGTTTGGTTGGTCGATTAATTAGCTGATTAGTTGAGATTAATTGAGACAGAGGAAGGAGAGCAATCATGAAGCAGTTTATATATATATATATATACAAGAGAGAGAGAGAGAGAGAGAGAGAGAGAGAGAGAGAGAGAG
>NC_068987.1:25479430-25482264 GCF_001194135.2 Octopus bimaculoides | reverse complement strand
AATAGATGGATAACGTATGTTTCTTTCGCTCCATTTCTCTCTGTTTTCCCCCTTTTTCTCTCTCTTTCTCTTTAAAAACAGACCTATTTAAATAGGTCTGTTTTTAAAGAGAAAGAGAGAGAAAAAGAGGGAAGACACAGAGAGAGAGAGAGAGAGAGAGAGAGAGAGAGAGAGAGAGAGCATGTGTGTGTGTTTGTAGTTGTGCATGTGTGTGTAAATCGTGTTGATAGTAATACCTTTTATTAAAAGCAGATTATATTAATGTGACAATAATATAGTCCACCACTCGTGTTTCATTATCTGCCGTTAAATTCCACGGCTAGGTGGCGACTAAGTTTCGATTTATGATCTGTACCAACTGAATGTCGATACAGCTTATCAGTAAATTAAAACAACCCGCCCTGTTTTGAGAAACGGGCCACAATGAGATGTGACTCATCATCAAGCGGGCCGCACTACAAAAAGAATTAAAGGTTATTAATTGTTCGTTAGGCGTGCCATTCAGAAAACCTTGTAGACTGCAGTTTCCCTATTGCAGGTCTAAAGGCACGTAACTTAATATTTCAAGGCATTTTTAATGACAATGAAATAAGGAAGAACGGCATCCGTTACCTGTTTAAGTGCTCTGCAACTAATAAGAGAACCAGAGGAAGGACGCGATATCCCCAAACTGGAGATCTAGTTCGAATGCTTGCAGGGAAGTAGATTCCGCTAAAGACACTTAAAGATCAGTTAGTGGAGTGAAACAGAGTCACAGACTGGGTTTACCACCCATGTACACATCCAAGTATATGGCTAGATTACATACGGTTGGATAGGAATGAGAAGATTTAGATGCTGGTGTTTGGACACTTACAATCTGACACTAGCTACTCAACTAGCTTGAGCGATATTTTGGCACTGGAAAGAAACATACATACACGGGTGGCGAGAGTAGAAATACGTACATACGGGGAGAAAGAGAGTGAGAATGAGTGAAGAGTGAGAGAGCGAGAATGTGGTAAAGAGAGGAAATCATTACATATACAAGCATAGTTAGCTACTCACACATAAGCAGAGTGAGTGAGGGAGATAGACAGGAAGGGAGAGAGAAAGAGAGAGAGGGGGAACGAGGGAAACATTAAAATGTCTAATGTAAAATAAGTCAGCGTCGACTCATCGATGTGAAACGGCTGTGCCAAAACCTCTCTGACCAGTTAAGGTGGAAAATACTTTACAAATGTATTGCACAATAAGAGTGAACTCGAAAACATTCCCAGATCCCTACTGATTCTGTTACTCAACACCTCTTCGTACAACATTGTAGTGGTCTCTAGCAAGCGATTATGACTTCGTAGCTTGTTCACATTTTTATTAATTGCTTTAGGCTCCTATGTAGACACGAGAAGCTATAGACATAATTTTTGTAATTCCCGCTCTTTAGCCAGTCAGAGAAGGAGAGAATTGTACTAGCATTGGGCTGGTACTCAATTTCAGCTGAGTAGACTGGAGCAACGTGAAATGAATTACCATGCTCAAGGGTACAACGCGTCACTCGGTCGAGGAATTGAGCCCACGATCTTATCATCATGACCCTGGCAGACTAACCAGTATGTCACACGCCTTCTAAGAAAGGCAGAAAACCTGAAATTTGTGAGAGTCAGTTGATTACATTGACCTGAGTACTTGACTGGTACGTTACTTTATCGACCATGGAATAATAAAAGACGAAGTTAACGCCAGCAGGATTTGAACATAGAACGTAAACAGCTCTAGCTAAACACCTCCGAGCCGATTCTCTAATATTTGTGCCAATGCAATAGTAATAAACAAGACTAAATGTTGCTAGTTAGCTTAAAGTGAATCCATGATGCAATTATTTAAAGTCAACGAACAACTGAACAATGGAAATGCAGTTGACGACTGCTAGAATAACTGTCAACTTCGTTGAAAATCCCGCCTATTAAAGAATATTTATAGAGAATAGCGTATTCAATGACATTAAAATAATAGATATTTCAAGCAAACATTTTTATTGGTGGGTGGAGACATACAGTAGGAGAATAATCATTCAATTCTCCGAGTTATTACGAAAACCGTACAAAGGAACTTGCATCTTAAGGTTACAGAAAAGATGTATGACACAGCAGTTGATACAGATGTTTGTAAACTATTTTTAAGAGCCAACCCTTCTGCCTAGTTAGCCCCATAAAACTATCCACAAGAAACTTTTGCTTGACTAATAAAAGGTGTTTTTGAGATTAACACATTCCCTGTAACAATGGGATATCATAAAAGTAAAATTCAAAACAAACAATTTTACAATTTTCTTTTTTTTTTTTTTCGAAAACCCAGATGTAGTCAATGGTAATTTAATAGAGAACCCTCCGTGTAATAAAAATCGGGTCAAGTATATTTACGAGTTATAACTGTTTGACAAGTAACTTGATCCGAGATCTGGGATTGCGTACTGACACTGAAACAATTACATCGTGAAAGACTCGTGACAACAATTTAAAACCCACTTACACCTTTATGTTTAAGTTTGTTATGTTTTGAGACAGTGGAGGAGGTTAGAAAAAAAAAAAACATATACGTTAATATAAAGATGTATGCGTGGTTTAAATGGCTGTCAGGACTCCTCCATTATACAACCGCTTCAGTTTTAACGCAATATCTCTTAGTACAGATCAGATTACAAGTGATCATCATTCGAAAGATAAACAAAAAATATTCCGCAGTGTAGGTAGTACGTGAAATACCATTAGGTATCAAAAGAGTTCGTCGCATATACACCACTGACACTATTCCAACTATATATATATATATATATATATATATATATATATATATAT
>NC_068987.1:25475124-25479118 GCF_001194135.2 Octopus bimaculoides | reverse complement strand
TGTGTTTATGTTTATGTTTGTTCTCCATCACCGCTTGACAACCGATGTTGATTTGTTTGCGCTCACGTAACTTAGTGATTCGGCATAACGGTGCGATAGAATATGTACCACGCTTAAAAAAAATAATGAAGTACTGGGTTCGATTCATTTGATTAAAACTCTTCAAGGCGATGCCCCAGCATGGCCATAGTCCAATGACTGAAACATGGTAAAAGATAAATACACACACACGTCTCTGTGTGTGTGTGTGTGTGTGTGTGTGTGTGTGTGTGTGTGCGTGCGCTTGCATGAAACTTTTAGTGACGTCTACAACATTTGTATTGTGATATTTTAATCTCAATTAAATACCAGTAAAACTTAGATACTAATTAGAAATATTAGTATTAATGAGAAAAGAATCTATTTCTAATGAGATGGCGTTTATAGATAACCATGCTTTTATATTTATTGTAGATGAACAGAAAAAGTTGAAAGCAAGAGAAAGCAATATTTTTTTTCTGAATATCAAATTGTAACTCGCAATATTACTAGTTACATTTTAATAACTGTCCGGCAAAAATGGTTTAGAACAAGGTTTAAACATTTAATATACTTTAGATCGTTATACAAAAATAAAATGGTTGGCTGAATTCGTATAAGATTGTATTTGAAAGAAATCAATAAAAATTATGCAACGGCATGCGTATATAAAGAAATCTTGAATTAGAAGAATTAGAATAATCAAGATTTAAATAGATTAATGATTTAGTAATTAGTTATGTTAAAAGTAAAAAGATAACTTAGAGCGAGGTAAAATAACTGATAGTTTACAGATATAGAGACGGTACTGGTCTTGGGAGGAAATGAAGAAATATTTTAAATATTATTTTAAATATATTAAATTAAGATCAACAACAGGCGGTGTATATTGGAAAATACAACAAAAACGAAAAAGGTAACTAAGCAACAGATATAAAGGTCTAGAGGAAGTAATTCTTTCGGGTGAAACTGAGACGGGATAAGTTTTGTGAATAATAATAACAAAAACACCAGGACTAACAAATATATATAACATACAGAAAATAGCATTATTAGACACCGCACACATTCTACGTAAAACACTTTCAATCCAGTGAAGATAAGAGCATCACAACAAACCAAAGCACATACCCAAGGCACACAGAGCTGCGCTCGGCAGTGCAGTGGAAGCACGCGTTAAGAATAAGACTACTGAATAATAATAATAATAATAATAATAATAATAATAATAATAATAATAATAATAATAATAATAATAATAATAATAATAAGATGGGCTACAGTAAATATTCTGCTTAATACCACAGATTTGCTTGTCAGTTGTTTGATCTTAACCAGTTGAGCATGTCCCTTGGTGGCTGACGATATGTGCATCTCTGATTATGAGCAGAAGTAGTGGGGGAGCATCATAGCCATGAGTTGAGAGGAATTATTTGGGGTTTGAATAATTCACCTTTGGAAACATGGGTGTTTTGCTCAACATCCTTAAACAAACCTTAATCAGGGACCTTTTGAGCAGGATGGGCTATTCGACCTGAAGAAAATTCTAACTGGGCCTCACCTGCAAGGTCATGCGCTGTTTATCTTGATATGAGATCACCATGCCGCGCACATATGGTTGTGATGCATGTGCCTGGTGTACCCTTATCTGACGGGCAGTCATAATGGGTATAATGGGCATCGTATATTTTATCCCCGTGTCACTTTGATGGCATGCACTGCTCTCTCACTCAATAATAATAATAATAATCCTTTCTATTATAGGCACCAGGCCTGGTGTTTGGTGGGAGGGGACTAGTCGATTACATCGAATCCAGTATTTCACTGGTACTTAATTTATCGACCCCGAAAGGATGAAAGACGAAGTCGACCTCGGCGGAATTTGAACTCAGAACGTAGTGACGGGCGAAATGCCCCTAAGCATTTCGTCCAGCGTGCTAACGATTCTGCCAGCACTTCACCTTAATAATAATAATCCTTTCTACTAAAGGCACAAGGCCTGAAATTTGGAGGAGGGCACTAGTCGATTACATTTACATTATTATTATTATTATTATTATTATTATTATTATTATGAAAATTCAATATTTCTTTAATATTTTAATTCAAGGAGTTTAATAGTAAATTACTGAAAAGAATAAAAGGAAAGAATGTATGCACACATGTATCTATAAACAAATGCATATATATATATATATATACATATATATTTATATGCATATATATATATCTTGTACATACACATATACGTATGTGTATATCATATTTATACACACATATGTATGCATGTACTTGCGTATATATATGTATGCTTGCATGTATGTATCTATGTATGTATGTATGTATGTATTACTGGCAGTCAAGAAATCAATAGATTTCCAAAAAATGCGTCTCTTGATTTACGTGCAAAGCTTAAAAAACAAAAATAATAGAGAAAAGCCTAATGCTTGCTGAGGTGTACATAGAGACTGATATAAAACGTACATATCTTAAAATAACATTGTCTTTTATAGGATTGTGTCAAATCAATAAAAGAGTATGTCTCTAAACTGCATGTTGTTACTATAAGAGCAATTTGGTATATGTAGAAACAAAGATTTTATTTTAACCAAAACGAACTTCAAGAAAATATGTGTATCAAATTAAAAGAAAACGTGTGAAAATGAATACATTGGAATGTCAGAATGTGAAATAAAAGCAAGCTAATATTAATGTGGATGAAAATATATAAGATATATAGAAAAATGTAACAAGTTTGAGTGAAATCTTACAAAATATCTGATATTTGCTTGAGAATATACAAAGAGATGAATATAAAACGCCTATCTTAAAATAACTCTCTTACAAGGTTGTATTATATAGATTCTTTTATTATTTCATTTGTTTACTTCTTTCAGTCATTGGGCTACGGCCATGCTGGAGCAACGCCTTGAACGGTTTAGTCCAACAAACCGATCCCGGTACTTCTTTTCTTTCTTTTTCTGTTTGTTTAATCCTGGTACTACTTATTTTATCGATCCCTTTGCCGAAACGTTAAATTATGAGGACGTAAACAAACCGGTAGTCAAGCGTTGGTGGGGACCAACACAAACAAAGACACAGCATGACCGCAGTCAACTGACCGAAAGAAATGAAAGATAAAAGTGTGTGTGTGTGTGTGTGTGTGTGTGTGTGTGACTCGTCTGTGATTCTTTGTGACTGTGGTGACTCCTTGCATTTGTGTCTGTCCCCCATCTCCACTTGATAACCGGTGTTGGTTTGTTTTCGTCAAAGTAACTTAAAAGTTCTACGAGTCTCCAAAGGGGACCCACAAAATACCAGGCTTAAAAAACGTAAGTACTGGTGTTGATCCTGTACCCCAGCATGGTCGCAGCCCAACGACTGAAACAAGCAACACTACTTTGAAGGATTCAGTTGATCAAATTGCCCCTAGTACTTATTTTTTTAAAATCCGATATTTCTTCTAGCTACCCCACTTTTGTAGAACCGCTTGTTCTCGGGGACGTAAAGAATCCAACACTTGGCTGGTTTTGTTTACAAGCGGTGGAGAAGAGAGAAACACAAAGACACGCACACACACATACATGCACACACTCACACAAATACACGCACACAATGCGGAAATTTTATTCATTAATGTAAGTGCTATTACAACCAACACATTTTAACCAACAAGTTACCAGTTTGTTTGTGGAGGCGCAATGGCCCAGTGGTTAGGGCAGCGGACTCGCGGTCATAGGATCGCGGTTTCAATTCCCAGACCGGGCGTTGTGAGTGTTTATTGAGCGAAAACACCTAAAAGCTCCACGAGGCTCCGGCAGGGGATGGTGGCGAACCCTGCTGTACTCTTTCACCACAACTTTCTCTCACTCTTACTTCCTGTTTCTGTTGTGCCTGTAATTCAAAGAGTCAACCTTGTTACACTGTGTCACGCTGAATAACCCCGAGAACTACGTTAAGGGTACACGTGTCTGTG
>NC_068987.1:25472620-25473224 GCF_001194135.2 Octopus bimaculoides | reverse complement strand
TATATATATATATATATATATATATATATATGCATAAGCACACATGCATGTATACACATACATACATACATACATACATACAAACACACACATACAAGCATACATACATACATAGATACATACATACATACATACATAAATACGTACATACATACATACATACATACATACATACATATGTGTATACACATGCACACTGACGCACACGTGCACGCAAACAAACAAACAAACAAAAAAGAACGTAGCTTTGATAACGGGCAGAGTCAGCGACTATTGAAAAGGTTGCAAGATGCAACGAAAATTTTATTAAAAATAAATAAGTAAATGAGTGGAAATCGAACCGGTGAGTGTGTTAAGATAATAAGGCACTAAAAGAGAATGACTCTCCCCAGACACAATAAATCTTTTTTTTAATCTTCCTCAAATCCGATATGACAATAAAACTTCTACGCGATCGTCAATAAGTACTATCAATTCATTTATAACACCATTCATTACACGTTTTAACAAATTTTGTATTGGAAATTTAAATTGTTTAGACAAGGAAAAACCCCATTACATTTATTTAACACATATAGAAACAAAGATCAACAACAAAGATAAA
>NC_068987.1:25471016-25472522 GCF_001194135.2 Octopus bimaculoides | reverse complement strand
ATATATATATATATATATATATATAATAATATTCAGCACTGAATATATTCTAATTATTTATAATATATATAATATATATAATTATTTCTATGTATGTATGTATGTATATAACATAACAAAGGTTAGCTTGAATTTCCCACAGTTGTAAGACCGTTGGGGATATAAAGTGAACAAGTTGATTCGCAGTGCTATTTCATCTTAACAGACATGACCCCCACTGAAAATGGTGTTATGTAATAACGACGACGACGTCGACGTCGATAACTGCTTCTAACAAAGCCACATGACTGATATTTCATTGTAAAAACAGATTGTGGCGGATTGCATAAACTGACTCAGAGCATAGAAAATAGAGATAGCTTATATCTAGCAAACAGACAACAAACATTTTAACACTCACGTACGCACGCACATACCTCTACAAAAACAGGCACTCGCGTGGAAACTACATACGATTAGATAGTAAACACACACTCACACACACATACACTTGTCAATAGATACACAAGTATATATAGATGCTGAAGTCTGGTGACATTAAGGATGAAGCCACACACATCTACACGCACATTCTTATCAATGTAGTAATACACGAATAGAGGAATGAAAACGAGTAATGATATTCGGCGACATTTATATCTTCCTTATTATACCTTACTGTACCTTCTTTTACTGGCTTCAGTCGCTGGACTTTTCTTCCATGTTTATAAGTACCTCATTCGGTACTTGAAGGGTTTAATCGAAGAAGTCGACCATAGTGTTTATCTTAAAGTCTGGCACGTATTTTATCGTCCCTTATGCCGAACCGCTACGTTACGAGGCCGTAAACAAACTAACACTAGTTGTCAAGCGGTGGAAGGAGCTTCGGCTTTACAGTCTGACGAGACGTTCAAGGGACTAAGCCTTTTGACGATGGGAAACCATTGCTCACTCTATAACCGGACATTGACTTAACTACATATAATATATATATTATATATATATATATGTATGTATACAGAACGGGTTTCTTTCAGTTTCCGTCTACCTAATTCACTTACAAGGCTTTGGTTGACCTGGGGCTATAGTAGAAGACTCCCAAAGTGCCGCGCAGTGGAACTGAACCCAAGACCACGTTGTTGGAAAACAAGTTTCTTACTATATAGCCCGCGCCTTTGCCTATTGGTGAAATTGTCAGAGGAAATATGTCACGACATTTGTACTGTTACTGACCGTTCTGATTTCAAATTATACCTCCTATTATTAGCCCCTTGGTGTTAGGAATCGGGGCATTCGGGACCCACCTGAAGATGATCAGCCCTCAACATCAGGCAGCGGGACGTGTTAATCAGATGAACATCTCGGTATCATCAATAACAAAAACTGGTCTTAACCCATTTGAATGTTTAATTTTATTTCATGATCTTTCCCTAAATGATGCTAATTATCTGCCCCCAAAATAGAATTGTCGTATTCACTTTCTGCTATTTTTTCTCAGTATCTCATATTAGTAAAGTTTCCATATCG
>NC_068987.1:25465629-25469932 GCF_001194135.2 Octopus bimaculoides | reverse complement strand
GAAAGAAAAGAGAAGGATGATGAGGGGGAAGGGGTATGGGGGCGGGGAGCGGAAGTAAATGAGAAATAGTAATGAGATTATATCTTTAATTCTGAAAATTAAAAGTCTAAGATTGCCAATGAGAGGAATTGATTTGCAGAGAATATTGATGTTTTACTCAATGTAATTTGAACCCAAACATCTGAAAGCAATATTTTCTCCCCCATACTCTGTCATTATTTATCATCATCATTATCATTAGCTTCAGCTTCATCGTCGTCGTCGTCATGGTCGCCATGAGAATAAACACTTGAATTGATTTCTTACTCAAGCATAAGGCTATACAGACGTATAAGGTAGAAAGAAGGTTGAATGTGAGTGATGTCGATGTCTTTCTTGAGAGGAATTAGCAATAGAAGGGAAGCGAAATGTCTACAAACGGGAATGAGAAATAGATCACGGACTCAGCTTACTGTAATCTCTCCTCTGTCTCTTTCGCTTTACTTGCCTTCAGTTAGATATTAATATAATCACATCGTCTACTCATATACACTAAAAGTTGTATCTGGCGCTTTTTATATTGCTCCCCAGATCTTGTCTCGCCAAAATCTTGCATTTTGTATCCTATGTTTGAATTTGTCGGGCGCTTACATTTCATTCTCCATGCTTGAGCTCGCCAATTGCTCATATGTTTTGCAAATCTGAGCTCACTATGAACACAAATTTGTTCTCCGCATCTCATCGCACAAGTCTTTGCACATCATTAATTTACCTTCTACTCTTTAAATCTCATCTCATGATAAGTTTACTCTTTGCTTTCTATCTTTCAGTTTGCCCACTGTGCTCAACAGGTCCCGCACTTAACGAAATGTGCCAAAATAACGAAGGTAACGAGATTTAAAACTAGAGTGAAAAAATTAATAATTGCAATAGCTGTTCGAACTGAATGCGATATCTTCATTAGTGTTTCTCTTTGGTGAAAATCGGCAAGGACGGGATTCTAAATCAAAATAAAAAATATATCGAATAAAGGCATCGAATCTTGTTTTCGGTTATTAAAGCTAAGGAATGAAAGGTTTCAAGGGTTGATGAAACAAGGGAAGTTATGTCAGGGAAGAGAAAATGGAATTTTTACTGATAGACATGACAAAGTATGTGGAGGAATGTTCCAAGATATATTTGGGTTACCAGTGAAACATCACCTTTACATATTGTCCGTAAGTCAGTTTATATAATTCCAACCCTTCCAATGTTGAATTAACAAAAGATCCTTTACAAGTAAATTTACCTTCTTGACAAAGATAGAGAATAAAGCCAATTCTGATAGAAAAAGAATTCTGTTCACAGATGGACAAAATTAAATAGAATAACGTGGTGATACATCCGCTGTTTCAATCATTCACACCGCCCTAAGTAAACTAAACGATATATTAATAATGATGTGCTACTCGAAGCAAAACGTGAACAGAAAGGTGTGTCCATATTTACCATGATAATCACTAATAACAAAATCCAAAGTTCAAGCTAGTCAATTATTTATCGAATGCTGTCTTGTGTAACATAATAACAAATTGCTTAGGGATGTGCAGCAGAGCAGAGAAGCGATTATAAAAACGGAGAACAAATATATGAATGCTTCCACCTCATAGATAATTGTTTAAATTTCTAATGTTTTAAATATAATGGTTTTCACCTTAATTAGTTGATCATTGCAGGCAGACAATATGGTTTAGCACGTGATACATTACAAATATTTTCTAATATGATTAAGCACTTTCAGCGTTTAGTTAGTCACAATACGTTATATATCTTCTAAGGATTGTGATTAAACATTTACAGCATTGAATCTATCATTATACGTTATAATTAGCTACAAGAAAAACTACAGCTATAATGGAATAAGGTTTCAGTTTCTTGCCAGAGTTGAAAAATCTGTTTCTTAAAGCCTAACATATGTAATAATTTTAAAATGGTGGTGGTGGTGGTGGGTGTGCGTGTGCGTGTGTGTGTGTGTGTGTGTGTGTGTGTGGAGGTAAGGTGGTGAGTTTGCAGAATCTTTATCACGCTGGGCTGAATGCCTAGCGAAATTTCGTCCGTCTTCATGCTTTGTGTTCAAATTCTGCCAAGGTCGACTTTGCCTAGGGGCCGGTAAAATAAGTACCAGCTGAGCACTGGGGTTGATGTAATCAACTTACCCACTACCTCGAAATTGCTGGCCTTGTGCTAACAGCTGAGCCCAATTTAAGAATGGCGAAAGACTGGTTAATTTCATCTTCCACATATCTGTCTTTTGAGGTTTGACATTCCTGCAGTCAAGTGTTCCTATATGAACCTAAAGTAATCAACGGAAACCTCTGTTCCTCATCTTTAAACAACAGAAACAAAAACAAATATGTTATTCTTTTAACTGAGTATTTATTATTCTTCACTGCTTTATGTCAAAGATGTAGGAAATAAGGTGAGAATGTTTCGTAAAAACATGTTTCATTTGAAGATGGTCGAATGATATAACAAACTGAAATACAGGTTTAAAAATTCGCAGATATAGACAAAACCAAACTATTATTTGGACTATACGATTCTTAAATATTACTGATATTTATTCAATCCAAGCTGCAGGATGAAAGGTAAAATCTCTCTCAGGAAAAGTTAAAATAAAATCCTAGTCACACACACACATATCTTTATGTATGTGTGTGTGTGAGTGTGTATGTACGTATGTATGTATAGGATATAGAAAGTTTATCGAAAAGTTATTCACTGAAAGACATTCATCGAAAAAATATTGATCAAAAAGACAAAATCATCGGGAGAAAAATTAATTCATATCAAAGACATCGAAATACAAAATCGTAGGAGAAAGTAATAAAAAAAATTAACTTTGTTGACAAAGTTTCCCCAGCAACTTATTGTAATTTAAAAGAAAAAAACTGTTATTTTTAAATGGAATATATTTTCAATTTATTTTCGGGTAATCTGCCAATTTACTTAAATGAAAATAGAAATGCATCATAATCTTGATTAATTTTTTTAAATTATAGAAATTAATTATTTTCAAATGAAATACATTTTCAATTTTACTTAAGCATAGCGGAGGAGGTGGGGACAGCGCCACACGTGTGTCTGTTCCATATAGCGTCCAACACTCAAGAAATATTTAAAAGCTCTCTTTTATTTACTGGAAATAACAGTAATAATTCCTTCTTTATTGGCGGCAAGGGCCGCAGAAACTTTTAGAATGGTTAGAGACTTATATAGACAAAGGACGGTCAGAGATTTATATAGAAAAGTTTATGCAAAAGAATCTTAGCAAACAAAATCCCTAATAAGAGGGAAAACGTCACTCAGGGGCAACCAAGGAGCCCCACAAATCCCGAGTCACCCTGCTCAGAAAGAGTACTATAGAAAGTACCCCTCTCTCCTCCAGCATAGGCAGGCACGGTGTATAGTCGGTTATTTATTTCATCAACAGATGAAGGATGATTGGATCAGTTGATCATGGCAAGATCTGACTGTAAAAGCTAACGTGACGTCGCTGATAACCGCAGATTACGTTATCGCATGCTCTATCAGTGGATCATCACGCATCACCCTACCATAATTCGTATGGTAAGTACACGACGAAAACATTTCAATGGCTGCCAGTATTTGACTGGTTGACCGGAAGTACGCCTTCTGCCCAGGACACTAACAATTTTGTAAATGTTTTTATTTTATGGTTATAACAAATAACTTCTTCAAAACTCTAATTTATATCTTCTTTTACTTGCTTCACTCATAAGACGGCGGCCACGCTGGGGCATTACCTTCAAACAAATCGGCCCCCGTGCTAATAGTTTAAGCCTGGTACTTAATCTACGTCGAACAGATAGGTTTTAGGGGTGCAAATAAACTAGTACCGGTTAACAAGCAGTAGTGGGGACAAACACGACTTACACATACATGGGCTTCTTTCAATCAATGTCTCCTAAATTCACTCACAAGGCTTTGGTCGTTCTGGTACTAAAGTAGAAGACTTTAGCTCAAAGTATAACGCAGTGGGACTGAACCCAAGGTTACATGGTTGGGAAGCAAGCTTTTTGATCGCACAGCCACATCTAAGATGTTAAATCATTGTGCCATTTAATTCAAATAATAATCAATCATTCGAACATATTTCTATATCGTTTTTTACCTGTGTATTTTAAAAATATTAAAATTTCGATTAATATGTCACCTTTTTTTCCGATTAGTATGTTTTCAATCAATTTCTCTTTCAACCAAAGTTCCAAAACCTATATCACACACACACACACACACACACACACACACACACATGACGGGC
>NC_068987.1:25448804-25464204 GCF_001194135.2 Octopus bimaculoides | reverse complement strand
ATATATATATATATATATATATATATATATATATATAGATAGATAATTACTAACACACATATATATAAACAGACCCAGAAAGAGATGGAAAAAAGAGAGAGTATGAATGAGTGAGAGAGAGAGAGAGAGAGAGAGTTCCGCTGATTTGATGAGCTAGCATTCTTCATTTGAACTAATTTATGACTATACAATTGCATTGTATAATGCTGAGCATACATATTGATGTAGACACGTACATATAACTTTGCATACGGAAATTAATAACATTACTTGAAGGTTACGAAACGGCTGTTATCATATGGAAATCATACGGAAAAAATCTATCTATTTTCACCACTCGCACTTCACCTCCCGAATTTATGCTTTATATACAACGTGTGTGTGCATGTGTATGTGTGTCTGCGCGCGCGCGTGCTTGTGTGTGCGTAGATATTTTAGCCCAGAATTTTTCAGTTGGTTAACTCTCTGATTAACGTTTGCTCTTATTACTACATCATTAGATTCAGATGAAGCTCCTTGCTTAAAGCAGTAATGACAACATAGCTCTCACTTATATCCTTTCACCTTATATAACTAGCTAACCTACTCCTAAAAGGTTAAGGATTGCTACACACATCACAAAAATATAGATACATATAGATACGTACAATACACATACATACATACATACTTTATGTATATGTGCGTTCGTATATATTTATGTTTTGCATGTAATTCTTATATTTTAATGATTATATTTTTTTCTTCTTAATAGAAAACAGCGAAGAGTAGATAACCGACATATTTTCTTCAAGAAAAATAGTAAAATACAAAATAGCTTGAAGGGAAATCAAAGTAAATAAACCTGAATTTAAAGGAAAAACGGACTACTCAGTGCAAATAATAACAATAATAACAAAAACAACTATAATAATAATAATAATAATAATAATAATAATAATGTAAGAATTTGTCTTTCATCTTTCATACCGATTTTCAAAAAACTCTTTTGGCAGAAGGAATTTTACTGGTGATATAGAAAGAAACTGTTTTTAATACTGGAGAAGAGAAAAATTAAAGGCGCACACACACATACACACACACACACACACACACACACATCTACAGTCACAATCAGAAATACACATGGAGCAGATGTTTCAAGAACGGTGAATGGAAAAAAATGATAATATAGTTGAAATAACAAAGTTACTGATAAGGAAGAACTTTTGTATACGTACAGATGTCGTATGTACAGCTACTGTACAGTACAGTAGAGATACGTATAAATCTTTACAAACGTTGACAGGGCAGTTAAAATATGGTAAAGTAGAAATACAAATACATATCGACTGGGCAGCTATTGTACAGTTCAGTACAGTTGTGTACATATGTCGACTGGACAGCCATTGCACAGTCCAGTACATACGTCAACTGGATAATTACTGCACAGTTCAGTACAGAAGTCTTCATACGTCAACTGGACAGTTACTGTACAGTTCAGTACAGATGTATATATATGTAGACTGGACAGCACAGATTTGTACATACGTTGACTGGACAGCTACTGTACCGTAGAGATATGTACACATGTCAAATGGTCAGATACAGAATTGTATAGATATGTACAGATGTTAACTGGAAAGCTACTGTAGCGTACACTAAAAAATGTGCAGATGAGGACATTTATGAACCGGAAAGCTACGATAGTGTAACGTACGAATGTCGACCGTACAGTACAGTAAGGGTACATACAGATGTCAACATACGTTGAGAGAATATTTATAGTACAATAACCAGATGTCGACTGAAAAATTCTAGGAGAGTACAGTTTGAGCTATGTAGAGTCGTCAACTGGACAGTAGAATGCGATTTAAAAGAGATTTAACTGCTATTTCTAGCAGACCGAACGGCTCCGTAAAGGTTCATGTTATCCAGGGGGAAGTAAAGACTAATGGAGTTTATTAACAGCGTTTTCGCTGGCGGACTCAGAATGTAAAGGGCTAGAATAAATACCCTGAGCTATTTTGTATTACGCTACAACACTTTCGCCAGTCCACCACCCAAGGACTGGTAATTTATCAACACTAAAAGGATGAAAGGCGAAGTTGAACACAGGGTACAGGGACTGGAGTATATGCGTAGTTCATTGTACCTGACGCTGTAACGACTCAAGCAGTTCTTTGTCTGAGGAAATGTAGTAATTAGAATAAATATAGTTGCTGTAGGGAAATGAAAAAGATCTAAGCTCAAGGTTCTTTATCGGGGATATAAAACTTTGTCCCACGTACTCTCATCAGCATTAAATAAACATGCAGAACTAACTTTTATCTTCCTCAATAAAATATTAGTTTCTAGTGTCGAATGCAACCGAATTTATTTTAAATCTTTGCCCGCTCTGTATATCATATGTGATACACAAAACATGTTTCCCTGGCGTTCATGCATTATATATGATACACATTCCCTTTTTTTTTAGCCACCAGAGTAACTTGGGAATTAAGAAAAGGAAAAATTTATATTACTCGAAACGTATGAAAACAGGCATGAACATTTAGGGCAAACTAATGAAAATGTATTGGATAGGCAAAGGGTTAACTAGCAAATTGCTTTTGAATTGTTTGTTGTCATCGCAGAAGAATTCATCGGTTTCCACTGATTCCGGATTTTAATATAAATTGAAAATGGGTGCGTATTGCAAAGTTTGGGGCAGGACACAAAAGCTAGTCTGCTATAAGTTCTAATTGACCTCAAAATCTCTAGACGAATTGTTCCATTTTAGTTATTTGCTAACTGAATCAGTATCTTTCTCATAGTTGTTAACTCTACCATGTTAATCCATACGACTACCAAGCAGCAGTTTTAAAAATATCTAAATGGCAGATAGAAAGATAACTATTTTAAAGCAAATGTATGTATATGGCTGAAACACAGATAAGGACGTCTTTTGTGTGTCTGCTAAAAATATAATCTGCCCACGCATTTATGAAATCCATACAAAGAATTTCTTCAAGTGAGTTCCAAAACTTTTATGAAAAAATGGTCAACTGGTTATTTCTTTTTAAATTCAAGGTTTTAATTTAGACTGAAAGATAAGTAATTATACGCTTTAAGGCGGCGAGATGGCAGAAACGTTAGCACACCAGGCGAAATGCTTAGCGGTATTTCGTCTGCCGCTACGTTCTGAGTTCAAATTCCGCCGAGGTCAACTTTGCCTTTCATCCTTTCGGGGTCGATTAAATAAGTACCAGTTAGGCACTGGGGTCGATGTAATCGACTTAATCCGTTTGTCTATCCTTGTTTGTCCCCTCTACGTTTAGCCCCTTGTGGGCAGTAAAGAAATAAGATAAGAAATTATACACTTTAGTCTTGCTTTTGCTCTTACTTCCTTGTCCATCATTTTCAAGAAAGAAATGATTATTATGTTGTTTATAATTAATTGTGATACATGAAGAATTTCCGTTCGTAAAAGAATTAGTTACACCTTCGGGAATAACCCTAAAAGGGTTCAAGGGTAACGAAGACGTCCAAGGTTAGCAAATACTATACGAGAATACCCTAAAAACATTTACAAATCTTTCTATTACTATATTGTGGAAGGTATCAGTATCTATTCTGCCTTTATAGGTAATCTGTCACTGTCTTTATATAAATAGTTGTGTATCATTCCAATTGTACCAAAATGGCATGATGAACATATTCCAAGACTGCCATGATATTTCATTCACCAGATAGATCGGTGTAATTCCATAGCTCAGTATTTTCCAAGCAATTTTTTTTTTTATCAATAGACCCCTTTGATTCCCATTTTATTCGGATGGACCCTTCTAGCCATTCGATGTTTTAAAATGTCCTATTATATTTTTATAATTGAATATTATTAGGAATAGTATAAAAATAATTATCAAAATATTCTGTGTATAGTAAAAGTATAAACCAACTCACAAGGTTTTGGTCGGCCCGAGGTTATAGTAGAAGACACTTGCCCAAGATGCCACGCAGTGGGACCGAACCCGGAACCATGTGGCTGGTAAGCAAACTACTTACCACACAGCCACTCCTGCGCTTATATTGTATATTGAGAATTAATTTCATAATGATGTCTGTTCAGAGAAAAGACAAATGAATATTGAATCTTTTTCGAAACAAATAGAAATCAAAATTATTAAGTCATAAATCAAAACAGTAGCATGAATTATGTTGAATTTATGTGTAATTTTATCAAAATATGTATCAAACAACGGAATATGATCTCTTTATGGAACTCTCTCTTTGGAGTGTTTTCTCAGTTGAAGGGTGAATATATGATCACGTGACAATATATTTTTTAGATTACATTAGTTCAGGTGTATCTCTAACCTACTCACCTCAATGGAAAATGTTTTCAACAATACATACGTATGATTGTATGTAGATACGCATATATGTATGTAGGTATGCATGTATGTGTGTATATATAAGTGTGTGTGCCCGTGTGTGTGAAATATGTATGTTATATATATATATATATATATATATATATATATCCGTGTGTGTGTGTGTGTGTGTGTGTGAATGTATGTATTTGTGCGTTGAGTATCTGTTTGGATATATTCATATATACTAATCTGTTTGTGAATAAACATACATCGTTATACACAAATAATGTTTACTACATCTCTCTCTCTCTCTCTCTCTTTCGTTCTATCTATCTGTCTTTCTTTCTCTCAAAGATAATTATGCTGTTTCTTCATTTGCGTGTGCATATATGTGTGCGCGCGCGTAAGTGTGTGTGTGTGAGTGTATGTGTGTACATGTGTGCATTTGTGTATTATAATGTGGATATGAAACAAATGTGTACTAGAATCTGCGCCTATAAACACCTAAGACTCACTAAACGAGGTCTTAGAGAGGAAGAGGCAGAAGGGGAGGAACACAAGCACAGGTAGAAGGAAATCTGTGTCCCTAGAGGTAACAAAATATAATTGTGGTGCGCGTGTGCATGCCTGCGTGCGTGCGTGTGCATGCACGCGTGTGTACAGCTTCTATCGATCGGTCCAGTTGTGACGTCACAATTGGTATACTAGCAAGGAAGGAAGCCCTGTGATTTGCATTATTTTTATGAGACGTGTAACAGTAGCAGCCGCTATAACAAGCATACCAATACCATTACTGCCGTCCCCCATCACCGACACCAACCTCTGTAGATGATGCATTAATAGTGACTACAATAATAATAATAATAATAATAATAATAATAATAATGGTAATATATAAAAAAAAATTAGCAGCAGGAATTTCAGTCGCTACGATTGTGGTTATTTGCGAGAGCATCAGCAGTAACTTCAGCAACGGTGGATATTAGAGTCAACATTATCAAGCCTACCACAGCAATATCAACAGGCGCAACTGTGGTTACTAGAGGCAACATTATCAGCCAGAACAACTGTAGCAATTGCAACAGTTGGTTATCTGCAGTAACATTATCAACCGCCACAACTACAATGATCGCAACTGATGTTAACTAAAAGAGCTAGCGTTATCAACCTCGCAACAGCAATTATCAACAGTTCTAAAAGTTGTTTATGTGGCAATGTTATGAAGCACAACCACAGCAAACTGTGCTTATTAGAGAGCAACGTTTCAACCACAAGAGGTGTAAATAGTTGTAAACTGACGCAAGCAGTAACAGTAATTGCAGCAAGAAGTCAAATAGTAGTAGCAACAAGGTTGGCTGATTTTAATAATTAAGCAACTGAGGTGGCGATCTCAACAACAACAAATATGATAATCCATGTTTACTATGGCCACAATGCCTGGAATTTGTGAGGAGGGAGGGGACTAGTAGACTACATCGACATCATTGTTTGATGAAAGGTACAGTCAACATTAGCAGAATTTGAACTCATTTTGTCCGGCGTAGCTAACCTCTCTGCCAACTCGCCGACTTCACAACAAATTTAATGATCCTTTCTGCTATAGGTACATAGCCTGAAATTTTGGGGGAGAGGACTAGTCGTTTATATTGACCTCAGTGCTCGACTGGTGTTTATTTTATCGACTCTGAAAGGATGAAAGGCAAAGTCAAAGTCAAAGTCGGCGGAATTTGAACTCAGAACGTAAAGACGGATGAAACGCTGCTAAGCATGCTAACAATTCTGTCAGCTCGATGCCTCAACAACATCAATGAAAATGCTATCAAATCATGAAGATAGTTAGTCCGCGGCCGTTCGACCTAATAATAATAACAAGTAAATCTCCCACTTATAACACCCTGCTGCCTTGAAAACGAAGATCATATTGGGCAGAGTGGTTCAGGATATGTAAATAGACGAGATGGCCACACCTATAACGTTTTTGATTACAGCTCTGCTGGATCGCTGTTGTTCTAGGGCTTCACAGCAGCAGCAACAACTATAACAAAATAGTATTTATCATCAAGCACACCCTTTGTGGTGATATATGTAAGGCGGTCATCCGAAACATGATAAACACGCGGTTCTGCTCCTGCGAAATGTCAACATTTTCACTATGGTGCCAAGGAGACTGTCTCGATGGTGTCACACAATATGCTAAAAATAGCAAACAAGTCCTCCTCGAAAGCGAAAACAAGAAAAAAAAAAAAAGAAAACGATCATCTTATCCCTTTTGATACCAACCCTCTTGAGAATACTTCTGGTTCAATGATACAAGATTCTTGTTTTAAAATTATCTTCAAAATTTAGCGTTAATTTATATCCCAAATTCTAACTTAATAATGATAAGTATTTTAGTAAATTCTTCTTTATTTTACAAAACTAATTGAAACGAAGATAGTGTGTTTCAACAGAAACATAGTAACAAAAGAGTAATAAAAAGACGTAGTGAAAAGTGTAGTTTGCTAAAAGACAGGATGGTCATGACTGGAATGTATTTGATCATGAAATTCTGCAATAACAACATCAACAAGAACAATACTAACAACAATGACTACAGCAGCAGATTAAAGTTGCAGCAACTGTGGGAAATTTTATCACAGTAGTCGCTGCACCGATTAACTGCAAGCAACTGCAGCAAAAACATACAACATACAGATGCAATTTCAAGAGCAGCCATTTTAATAATGGTTGTCTATAATAACAAAACAAATGATAATATTGGAATAGCTGCATTAAAATCTTCAGTAGTTGCAGCTGCATTCGCAAAAATAGCAACGGCATCATCATCATCACCACCACTACCACTACCACCACCAGCAATAATGTTGTTGCTGTTGCAATTTTTTACCCCTAGGTTAGCATTGATTGAGCTGATCTAAAAGCATTCCAGGGATGGCCATCTTAACTCATTTTCAAGTATGGTGTATCTAGGACTATACCATCCAATGTGTCCCTACTATTCTTTCAGTCTTTGTTTTTGAAGGATTTCTTCTAAGTGATTTGAGGGCAATTTTGGCTGCTAATTCTGCCAAACCTAACAACCACGCAGAGTAGTAGTAGTAGTAGTAGTAGTAGTAGTAGTAGTAGTAGTAGTTGCAACGACAACAACTTTGAACAGCAGCAGTAGTAGAATAGCTGTTGTACAACTGTTAACACCACCAAACAAGCAGTAGATTTAACAGATGCACCCGCATCTTCAACATCGTCAGCAACAACAACAGCAGGAATAGAAATGCAGATGCACAATCATCATCACCATCAGCAATAGACTAGCTTCTGCATCATCACTAGCACCGTCAACATGAACAACAATAAAATAACAGCAGTAGATTAAGTGCTGCACCATCATCACCGCTATCGTCAGCAGCAGCAAGAGAAATAGCTGCACCAAACACCAATAAATTTACAAATGCACATTGCACTTGCATCAAGAACAACAGGTGCAATAAAGATTGCAGTTACACTAACAACAGTTAAAAGACAGAGCAACGGTGTGTGCTAACAGAAATAACTGCAAATTTTATCAACGATTGCAGCAGTTGCAGTAGATGACAACTACAGTAGCAGCAACAGCAGCAGCAATATCTACATTATTGGTAGTTAGATGCACCGACTACAATCGCTGCAACAACACCAGTAGCAGCAGTATTGACAACAGCAGTAGTTGCAACTGTCGAAGCACCAGTAGTAGTAGTAGTAGTAGTAGTAAAGCCTTCATGAACAGAAAGCAACGAAGAAATATCTAGATGCTCGCTCAACTTTCTAGAAGTAGCAGCCAAATCTCCCTCAAAATCACTTCTCATGGTCTCAAAAGAGGAGCACATTAAATAAATGTAGTTCCAGATTTACTATGCCAAAAATGCTGAATGTCCTTTCGTTATTGGTCTACATAATTAGAGTCGTCTTGGACCTATACAGTAGCAGTACTAACACTAGGTACATTGACTACACAGTAACGAACGGCGATTTTGAGAAGTCGTCACAGTATAGGATATAGTTACTTGCAGTATTTCGTCAGACTCGCTACGTTTTGTGTTCGAATCCCGGCGAAGTCAATTTTGATTTTCATCCTTTCGGGATCGATAAAATAAGGTACCGGACCAGGACAACGAAAAAGGGAAATGGTTAGAGCATTAGCTGGGATGTTGTACTGTACTTGTTCGGGACTCTACGTTCTGATTGCCAATCTCGTTGAGGTCAACTTAACCGTTCATCTTTTCGGGATTAAAGAAATTTTAAAAAAAACAGTTAATGTGGTGGATTGGCAGAATTTTTTGCGGGTTGGTTGAGATCATTTGTGGCATATGTTCTTGATTTTTGGCGTTCTGAGTTCTTCGGGTGATGGGCTGAATCCGCCACCCAGTTGAATACCCAGTTGAAAAAGCTCGGTGAGTACCTTTAGTGGAGTCCTCTCTGTTTGTAGAAATCCAAGTTGGCTACACGTTTTTACAATAACATTTTGCCTTCATTTTCCTAATCTCGGAGGTCCTAAAAAAATAAAGGTTCATGGGCGCTGCCCTTCCTTCCTTTGGCAAAATGGTGAAAAAAAATCTAAGAGCAAGAATAGTAAAAATTAAAACAACTGTATAGAATGATTGTAATAAGAATACATTTGTTGGTGTAGTCCTTGGTACACTTTATCTGAAAGTGGGAATGACTGGAGCGGTTCTGATTGTAAGTCTGTCCCATGGAACAAGACTAACGACAGCAACAAGTGTCAAAGAGGGGGCCTGTGCGTGGTTACTCGACAGGCTAGAAATATGACCTAAATTTGCCTCAAATCAAAAACTATCGTCTTGAAAATGCCTACATTAGATATGATTAATATGGTCATGCATTCTCTACACATAGGAAAGAAAGGAATGGTCACTGCTGGAACGCTTTTGATCGTAGGTATACCCGATCAGAGATGATCTCGTTCTAAACAACAGCAATAACAACTACAATTGTTGTTGCATTAATGTTATGATCAACAAAAATAGTTGCAACTGCAGTTAATAGAATATTAGCAACAACAATAGTTGCAATAACGCAACCATAATTATCATCATCATCATGATCACCATCATCATCATCATCATCGTTAGCTACAGCAGCTAGTTGCAAGAATTGCAACAACGATAGTAGCTGCACAGATAGGAAGTAAAATACAGCAACAGTAACTGAGCTGCACATTATTACTGTTGCATCTGTATTGTTGATCACGGTTGATTGTTTAACCACAGGTCAACTCTGATTGAGCAAACCTGTGACCAAAAGACAATCTAGTCTGGAACATCTGAGCTACATTGTCTTCAATGTGTTTTTTTTTTTCAAGTTAATTTTTTGAAGATTAATGGGTATAAACAAAGAAGTTTGGCTAGTATTTCTAATAGGTCGTGCGACCTATTAGAAATACACGCAAGGGACCCCTTGTTAATAAGTGTTATAATATGATAATGGAGATGATGATGATAGAGAAGAGGTGGAAGAAGAAGTTGATGATGATGATGATGATGATGATGATAGAAAAGAGGTGTAAGAAGATGATGATGATAAAGAGGTGGAAGAAAAAGAAGAAGAAGAAGAAGAAGAAGAAGAAGAAGAAGAAGAAGGAGGTGGAGGAGGAGGAGGAGGTGACGAGCGAGAAGAGGTAGATGATAAAGAAGAGGTGGAAGAAGAGGGAGAAGAAGGTGATAAGAGGGAAGAAGAAGAAGAAGAAGAAGAAGAAGAGGTGAAAGAAGATGATAAGAGGGAGAAGAAGGTGATGAGAGGGAAGAGGTAGAAGAAGAAGATGAGCGGGAAGAAGAAGAAGAAGAAGAAGAAGAAGTAATGGGAAAAAAAGCAAGACTTAAAAAGTAGTGTGCGGATGATAAAGAGTGACCAATACGTCTCCGTAGAGTGCAGAAATACATGGTCGATCCATACGCTAGTTATAACAGCCGAATCTATTTCAAATCACACAACCGCAGGCTTAAAAATGAAAAATACACGAAATAATTTAGATGAAGGTACGTTAGAGCTAAAACAAATACAAATGGTTATGAGTTGGAGCGATTTTTGAATACAAGTTTACATAATCAGGGCAAACCAAGAGAGAAAATCCTATCAAGGTTTATGTGTTTTTTAAAGAAGTACATGTACGTTTGGGTGCGTGTGCATGTGGAGGGGTGTGTGTGAGTGTATATATACCTATGTTTATTTGCGCAGATGTATGTCTTCCTGTAACTATGTATGTGTGTGTGTGTGTGTGTGTGTGTTTATTTGCATGGGTACCGCGTGTAAACTTCTTTCGAGGTAATAAATCGTTTAGATAAGCTATATTGAATATTGGTTGTGCAACTGTAAATTGAGCTGCGACCGAATAACGTAACGACCTACATAAGTATTTTTCCCATATAAGGATGTTGTTGCAGCTGCATGAAAACGAAGACCAGACGACTGACTGGAAAAAAATTCACTGACCAACATACAACAACCACTGATTGTCTTATAAATTCTCTGCTTCCCATTTCCAATATCAGCTACAATCGAATGTACTTGGACATAATCTCCGCTCAAGTCCATTTGATGTTCTAGTATCTCATTCCTCCGTTATTCCCTAATGTTTCTCTTCTCAAATCTCACACTGGAGACTTTGTCACAACTGAAACCGTGTAAAAAGGTTGATAAACGCGGAACTTGAAACTGAACATAAACCGTAACAATCTTACTTGTTTCGACGGTATACAAATAAATAGCTACATATATTTACACAACAGAGCATAGTCGAATGGTTAGAAAGTTCGATATGCAATGATAAGGACTCGGCTTCGATGCCACTGCGTGGCATCTTGGACAAATGTCTTGTACTATATTCTCGAGTCAACCCAAATATTATGAATAAAACTGGGTAGAGGGTAGATGGAAACTGTGTTAAAGCCTGTTGGATACATAGTACCTACAATTCAAAGAATCAGCTTCGTCACACACTATATCACGCTGATTCCACCTGATGATTACATTAAGAGTACACGTGTCTATGCAATTATCAGCGACTTACCTTTTGATTCAAACGGTTGATAATTCAGTTGCTCGGACAACAAAATACTCCTCGTTATATTGTTAAGCGTTCTGTATCCCAAAGAGTAATACTTTCATTAGTGCGCCAGCTCTTAACTTGAAACTTAGTATCACTTGGCTATTTTTGAGAGCCAAGTTAATTGAGATAAGAGATTTTATAGCCCACGCTTTTTCAAAATGTAACGAAATATATGCAAGCAAATTTAGACACACAATTGACAAGACTGTCTGATGCAAGGGTACGTAGCAAGTATTATTTACCTAAACGCACTTAACATACACACAAATGGACAAATGCTCTCTTTAATAAGTGATAACTAATCTATTTGGCTGTAGATGAGTACCACCCACGTGCAAGTGCACCTGTCATCCTTCAGCAGTTACATCCTCACTGACACTGGGTCAAAAGATGAGGAGCTCGAGAGGGTGTCTATGTCTACTTTTGATGACACAGATACCTACAATAACAAACAATAACATGGTACATGTTACAAACCCTATATAAGACACTATACATTCTATGTTATCAGAAGTCTTAAATTCAGGATCGTATATATTTCTTTTCAACTTGCTTTCATTACTTTTTATCTTTCTGTGATAAAAACAGCTCTCGAATTGTTAAATTCTCTCCTGTCTCTCTCTTTGTGTATCTATTTTCGTGTGTAACTCTTCTTCTTTTCTTGTTTAAGGATTTTATAATTTCTACACTTTTCTGTCAGTGTTTCGCTTGTCTGATTCCATGTGTTGTTTGCTCGTCTCCTCTCTGCCTCATAATTTTTCTCGATTCATTTGTATGATTTTCATTTTCTTATACCCTGCCTTTGCACAATGAATCGCCGCAACTTTGTGGATTGAACGTGGCAACTGAATACACACACACACACACACACACACACACACATGTATTCGATCCACAACTCCAGGAAAGCCTCGACATGCCATCACTAGCTTACCTTTTCTCAGTGGTAGTTGAATAATTATGCGAGTGGTTGGGTGGTTGGGTGATTATAGATTATATATCAATTTCATCATGTTAAACAGTTAATCCCTACAATTTTTTTTTCTCTCGCCGTTTTTTGCTCTCTCTCTATTTTTCTCCCACATTCCTTTTTGTCGACGAGCATAGGCTCGAAACATCAATGACTTTTCCATTCTTCCCGAACGTCAAACTAATACACCTGCTTTTTGTTCCCTCATCTGTCTTCGTCTTTTGTTTTCTGGAAATTTGAACTATATATATATATATATATATATAAATCTACAAATCCACATGAGATCGTAACCTAGAGCAGCAACAGCTAAATATAATTATACTCACATCTTGCATGGAGTACTTTTCTTTACGTTCGTTATAAGCAGCATATCTATATACCCATATACCTTTATGTATGTGTGTATACCACCCCCACATAAACACACACACGTAACACAACACACACACACATATGAAAGAGATGCATAGTTATATAGAATATTGACAGATTCACATATTCCATTTGCAAATATCAATGGTAATATAATTTTTTTGTGTGTCAAATACTAGTAACAGAATCATGCAGAATGTTTGAGTGAAGTGTAAAAGAGCTGAAATGAACACTGATAGAAAAGAGAAAAAACTGCTTGGAATAAAGAAATAAAATCATAGACAAATATAGCTATGTGTATGTAATAAAATCAAATCAATACATGATGTCTACATTTACGAACATTGTACATTGGTTAGAGCTGAAAGCACAATAAATAGTGGCAAGATGGCGTAAATCGTTTCCCTCTCCAGCAATCGCTAATTGATTGTATACGTATAGTGAGCAATTTACGAAACAGCTCTTGTTAGTGATATACTTATATCTGTAGATAGACACACAGACAGAAAGACAGTTTGAAAATCGCACATACACAAACTCTCTTTTCCATTCACACACACACGCGCGCGCGCAATCATGCAAATACGCAGACAAAACTAAACAGCTATATACATGGAAACACAAAGGAAGAAACAAAGGATATGTGTGTGTGTGTGTGTGTGTGTGTGTGTGTGTGTGTGTTGGCGTTGTAAGAATTGTATAAGCTTAGGAAAAAAGTGAAATAATTCTTTTTAGGAAAAGTTGTTCTCGAAGCACATTATATACAGCTATAAAAATTAGCATGTCAATATTGGATTGACTTTTTCTATCCCAAAGGGGTTTTCCACCCGATTTTTACATGCTATTCTTTATAGCTTCAAGTGACGTGCTTCGAAAACCACTATTCCAAAAGAAAAAAAATGTTTCATATTCTCTCGAAAGTTAGAAAATTTTCATGACAGCAATAATCCACAGTTCTCACTGGTAAAAATAAGGTATCTAAAATGGATAAAGAAATTCAAAGGATTACTTTGGTGCAATGGTAGAACGCCTGCCATGGAAATGTGAGCTCGCGTCTCACGGGCAACTTTCGAGTTTTTCTATCCAGAAAAGGGTTTTCCAACTTAATATTTATATTCAATTCTTTATTACTGTATATGAGGCGCTTCAAGAACCCTAATTCCCAAAATTTTCACATGTCTTTACATATATATATATATATATATATATCAAAGCAAGGAGACAGGATCGTACACGTATACTTGTATACATCACATTTGTATCTAGAGGATGATAACTTCAGATGGACAACACCACAGGGCAACGTATAGGTATACAGTATATAATTACATATGCATAACACATATTAGACGGTCAATCGTGGATTCCTTTTAATAATTAGAAGTTCCTTGTTCGAAATTCAGGCTATGCACATCCTACACATAGTCACACGCATACCCACTTTCATATATACACATAAATATCATATCCTGCTGTTTAAACGAGAATGGATTCATTGGATGGTGTAGTCCTTGCTATGCTACGTCTTATAATGAATATTGAATGATCGTGCTAGGAACGTCTTCGATCCTTGGTTTGCTTGATCAAGACCAATCTAGGTCTAAACAACTGTGACGATTAAAAGCGAAACAATATCAAACGAGAAATTTCCAATTTCACGCCACGTACGCACACACGCGCGCGCGCGCTCACTCTCTATGACATTTCTATAAAACTTTCTCAATGTCTTGAAATTCTGATTAGAAATTTTACAAAAGATATTAGATGAAACAATAATAATATGGTGCGTAACGTTTCAGATCCGATTGATTCTTTTCAAGTCAAAAGTATTAGTTACGTGATTAACACACAAGGCACTGGTTTCGTTTCAGAACAATGTGTTAATATGTCAGTTACACGCAAGAACGACGCAACATCGCCTTACACGCAATTTACACACGATCGATACTGGCCAATATTTTTTCCTTTACTAAATTTAGTATAATGAGACTTTTGACACCCTACACTTGCAATGGTTTCTTATTATTATTCTGGTATTAATAACAATCAGGTTTCTATTAGCATTGTATCATCACAAGAGTTCTAAGAATCTTGGGATTTTTTTGTTCCAGCAAAAAATTATGTAATTATATTCGAAATTAAAGCATGTTTGTTTATCATGAATAGAAGTAAGTTCAGTTGTATCTCCCAGGTATTTTTCTCCGTAAAACAAACAGGGATCTGAGAGAAATCAGAATGAATTTTATTATTAGATATTATATTATTCATGAAGATTGTCGTCATATATTGTTTTATCTTACAAGAAATTACAAAGGATTGCGAGACAATATATAGTTATATAAGCATATATAGGTATATACTTATGATATGGAACTGGCGGACAATATATATATATATATATATATATATATATATGATTGACCGTTGACTGAACACTATTCAATTTTTTTTCTCCGTGTTTTTCTCCTTGTCTCCGTATTCTTTCTGTTGAAGAGCGTAGCTCGAAACGTCAAAGACTTTCCGTATTCCCGAGCGTCATACTAATACATACTTTTGTTATTTACACCACCTGTCCTCGTCTGTTGTTATTATTTGTATATTCTCCCATATATATATATA
>NC_068987.1:25444166-25448408 GCF_001194135.2 Octopus bimaculoides | reverse complement strand
CTTATTCTTTGGAAGCCTAGTACTTATTCTATCGGTCTCTTTTGCCGAACCGCTAAGTTACGGGGACATAAACACACCAGCATTGGTTGTCAAGCGATGTTGGGGGGACAAACACAGACATACAAACCCATACACACATACATATATATATACATATATACGACAGGCTTCTTTCAGTTTCCGTCTACCAAATCCACTCACAAGGCATTGGTCGGCCTGAGGCTATAGTAGAAGACACCTGCCCAAGATGCCACGCAGTGGGACTGAACCCGGGACCATGTGGTTGGTAAGCAAGCTACTTACCACACAGCCACTCCTATATATAAAAGCCAAAATGCGCTAAGGTAGGATTTAAACTAGGTAGCCATTTTCGTCCGTCGCTCTAACTATTCGGAAAAATTCAGCGTCTGAGGGTTAATATTAATAACTGTTTCTATCATAGGCATAAGGACTGGACTCTTACTGGAAGGAGTTGCTCGATACCATGGACCTCAGTTCTCGTGCTAGACTGGTACTTTATTTTAACGACTCGGAAAGGTCGAAAGGCAAAGTTGATCTCTAAAGGATTAGAACTCAGAATATAGAGTGGCATACCTAATAACTGCAAGGTATTTTGTCCAGTTTTCTAATAATATCGCTAATTCAGCGCATCTCGCTAAATATATATTAATTTCTAACATAGATACATGACTTGAAATTCAAGAGCGGGGAACAGCCAATGATATCAATCCCAGTAATTGATATTACTTCAGTTTATAAATCCTGGAAGATGGATAGCAAAATCCAGCTTTGAACTCAGAATGTAAAGAATCGTAATTAAATACGACATTCTATTGATTCTACCAATCTACCTTTCTTAGATAAATAATTATCAATAAAACTTTCTTACATAGACATAAGTCTATAAGTGTTTGTGGAAAGAAAACGGTCAATTATGTCAAACCCAGTACTTAACTGATACTTATTGTATCAAATCCGTGATAGATGACAAGCAAATTGGACTTCGGCGGTATTTGGACTCAGAACGCAGGAGGCCGAGATAAATACGCTCTACCAATTCTGTTAAACATTAGGAATATAATTATGCGACCTTATACCGGGTAACCGTGTTAGCAACGACACCAAAGCGCATGTGAACGATTTAACACAAATAAGTACTTATAAATGTTATACTGGTTAGCTAATATCATTTACTCTCAGTCGTCTTATACGAGGATCGTATTTCAGAAACTTAATCACTAGACATACCGCGCCAGAGAAGTCTAACACAAACTAGTAACACACTGCAATTCCCCTGTTTATTACTGAAGCAAACACTAGAATATAAATATGGAATAACTATAACCTGAATGGTTAGGGTTTTATGAAAAATTAAAATTACACATTTATAAGTATCACACACACACAATATTGGTTTCAAATTTTGGAACAAGGTCAGCAATTTCTGAGAAGGGAGTAAGTCGATTACATCAACCCTAGTGCTCAGCTGGTACTTTTTTTATCGATCACGAGAGGTTGGAAGGCAAAGTCAATCTCAGCGGACTTTGAACTCAGAATGTAAAGCCGGACGAAATACTGCAAAGCATTATATCCGGGGTGCTAACGATTCAGCCTTACATACACATAGAATATAACATATTTTATATTAACGTAATATTATCCACATTAATAGGTATTTGACCTCTGTAACAATGTCATAAAATGTTCTCCAGGTGGTTTCTGCGCTTCAGTGTTCCATTGCACTTGGATCATCCAATGCAGACGCTGCAAATAGCCACAATGGTGAAACGCACGTAGGAAACGAATAATTTCTCCGAATCTGCTCTGTATGTTATAACCAGTAATACGACTAGCGAATATTAGTAACCACACCACTATACTGGATAATGACGGTCTTCGTGAAGCTCTAAATTCACCAATAGCAGTCGCACATCTAACTGCACACCCAAGATATATTCTTTTCTATTCTAGGCACAAGGCCCGAAATTTTGGGGGAGGGGGATAGTCGAATAGATCGCCTCCAGTACGCAAATGGTTCTTAATTTATCGACCCCGAAAGGACGAAAGTCAAAGACGACCTCGGCGGAATTTGAACTCAGAACGTAAAGACAGACGAAGTACCGCTAAGCATTTCGCCCAGCGTGCTAACGTTTCTGCCAGTTCGCCGCCTTACACACAAGATATATTGAGCACACATCACAGACAGACAGACAGACAGACACACACACACACACACACACACGATATCTTATAAATGTATGTGTGCGCATGCACATGCGTGTCTTTGTACACAAACGTTTCTTTTAATGTTAATTAAATATCTGAAAGAAAAGAGTTATTATTACTTATGAAACGTAAAAATGTGCCTAGGCTTGAAAATTAGTCATTAGAAGAAATGATGTTTATAAAACACATCAAAGATGAAAGTAAGCCGTAAAGACCTTCTTAAACGCTAATTAGATAAATTATCAACAGACTTAGTTTTAATTGTGAGAGCTAAGGAAATTGTTTATATGAGGTTGTAACTCATGACTCTCTGGAAGTTATTATCTTCTGGTTATTTAGTCCTCAATTCAGTTTTAAGACAAAAGACAAAGTCTGCTCTATGATCAAGTATATCTATGATCAACGACCTGCAAACTATGACTATTCAGACCTATAAGCAAAAGCGTTCCAGCCATGGCCATTTTATCTATATTTTAGGCATAATCTACTGTGGAATACATTATCGAATGTTTCATTTTCAAGATAGACAGGGTGTCATTAGAGTGAGTATTGGCTACCATTTCCAACATGTATGTTATTTCTACAATGTTCGAGTCATCTTGTAGATGGGAAGCGGAAGTCATTAATGAAAATATATAATTAACGAGTGTTTCGTCAGCTTCCTCAGGTTATCTCGTAGGCTTACACCTCGACTGATATTCTCATAAGGTTGTTGTGACCCCAAAAATTTACATCATCACCGCACCAGAATGAAGAAGATATTAATTTTTTTTTTGCCTCTGCACGGTAGCTCGACCTGCTAGAAACAACAACTAAATCTATCTCCTAAGATACACTTAAAAAGGAAGAAGTTCTTTGATTACAAAATATATAAGGAGATGTAAAAATACGAGATTGTCACGGATAGAACGCCCTTGATCATAGGTCAGAGATGACACGGAGGTTAGTAAACAACATAGTAATCATATAGAATCATTCTAAAGATGACGGTTCGAAATATTTGAATGTTCGAGATATTTAACCAGTTACCGAGGTGCCACCCACAGGTCTGCTTGAGCAGGGTGTGCAGAAGAATACACAGCAATAACAACATTTTCTCCTTTCAGGCTTTCGGGATCGATAAAATCAGAACACAGCACACAATCGATGACATAAATACCTGGTACGCAGTAATTAATAAAAGTCCCCAGTATAGTCGATCATATATGTACGTACACGGTATACAATCAGTATTATTGCATTCGATATACAGTCAATATTATATGTACCCGGTATATAGTCGATAACCTATGTACTAGGTGCAGTCAGAATATATGTACCCAGCTTGCAGTTAACATAAGTACTCGGTATACAGTTGATAACACTAGCACCCTGTGCCCAGTCAGCAACAAGTATTCGGTATGCAGTCAATAGTATTTGTAACATAAGTACCCGGTATACAGTTAATAGCATATAGTTAATAGTATAAGTACCCAGTTTTGCAGTCAATAGCACAATAACCCTGTTAACAGTCATTAACATGTGTAACCCAGAATGCTTAGGGCAACATATCTACCCAGTACATTGTATTATTGATGGTTATTACTGATGTCTTCATGATCATTGCTGAGATCTATAGGACAAAAATCATTCACCTTTTATTAGTTGTTTTACAAATCTGGCCATCAGAATATAGAGATAAAAGAAATTCCCCTCCAGTCGGAGTTGAATTCCGAAACAGAAGTCGCATGGCTCAGTGGTTAGAGTATCGGGCTCACAATCATGAGGTAGTGAGTTCGATTCCTGGACGGGCTGTATATTGTGTTCTTGAGCAAGACATTTTATTTCACGTTGCTCCTGTTCACTCAGCTGTAGAAATGAGCTGCGACGCCACTGGTGCCAAACCGTATCGGCCTTTGGAGAGGGGAGTGCTGGTATGCATGGGCGCTTGCTGGTCTTCCATAAACAACTTTGCTCGGCCGTGTGCCGCGGAGCGTAACTTTCTAGGTGCAATCACATGATCATTCATGACCAAAG
>NC_068987.1:25439056-25443929 GCF_001194135.2 Octopus bimaculoides | reverse complement strand
TCTGACGCCCTTGAATAATAATCTTTTTTTCTGCTATAGGTACAAAGCCTTAAATTTTGGCGTGGGGGGAAAGTCGATTACCGCGACTCAAGTGCTCGACTGGTGCTTATTTCATCGACCCTCGAAAGGATGAAAGGCAAAGTTGACCTAGGCGGAATTTGAACTCAGAACGCGAAGACGGACGAAATGCCGCTAAGCATTTCGCCCGGCGTGCTAACGATTCCACCATCTCGCCGCCTTAATAATAATAATAATAATAATAATAATAATAATAATAATTCATTTTTGACGACGACGATGATGATAATGGCGATGATGTCAATGATGATGACGATGATGATGATGATGACGAAGATGAAGATAATGACGATAATGAAGACTGACTGACTCCAAATAAACCCTCTGTAGTTGTGTGCAAATAGCTGTATATTGCAGTTAGGTGCAGAAGATTTAGTGATGCATATAGCGCCAGTGCAACAGAATACAAATCCCAAGTGAGTGCGCGTTTAGTTGGAGACCCGAAATACCAGCGTGAATAAGTTCAGAAAAGAAATCTTAAGTAAAGAGTCTACTCTAACGAACTTTTCAGAAAGACCAGTCTATTTAGTTTTCGTGATATTCTTTGATAACAATATTTAACTGATTATTAAATAATTCCCAAATACTTTAATGCATTAGCTAAGTGTTTTTATGTAAATATCATTATCGATGGAGAAATGTAGAAACAATATGGGTTCGTAATATTGTATACATGCACAAATTAAAAATACATTTTCTGTATAAATAGTGCGGTTTCTTGGAAAATATTTACGCCAAGGGCGTAGTTTTAGAATATGCTATGAGTATACTTATTTTTACACAACGTTTTCAACTTTGAATCTTCCATATCAGAGGTAGGGAACTTTTCTTTTATGTAAAAAAAAAAAAAAGAAAGCCATATTAAATTAATTGTCATCTGGCAAAGACACATTGAAGTTAACTGCCACGTGACAACGATGCATTGAAGTTAACTGCCATCTGATAAGGTTTGATTTCAAAGTACTTTTTTATTCTGCTAAACTTATTGTTTATAAAATATAATAATTCATTAAAGGAACTAATAGCTAAAATATGTTACGTATCGTGTAAAAGGCAGCGTTTTAGAATAAAAACACATTTACTTATTATTACGTCGGATTTCTATTATTTAAACACACCGTAATTACTGTAAACAAGCAATTACAAGTGAGGATGAAGAAAAATCATAGATGCTTCTAAAATTAGCCATAAGGTGGAAAGATAGGCTCTACATTAAATTAAATCAACAAAAATATATTCCAGTATAATGATTTTCTCTCAAAGTTTTACCTCTTTCAGAAGATCACGAGCGGCCTTAAAGTCGCAAATTCTTCGCCTTCGTCCTATTCTACATACATGACTGATGTTCCGATATACTTTTTATTTGCATATCGTGAAAAACTTAGCTTTAGAACTGACCGTGCACTTCACCTCCTTATTAGCGAGTACGTCTGCATAGCTGGAGACAACTAAACATGAAGTCAGCGGTTCTTATTCTGTCAGACTGAAACTCACAAATGTTTCAACGCATTTAGCTGCAAATATGCAGTCAGGATAAATCATTGTTACTAAGTAAGCATGCAGTATAGTATTCGGCCTCTCCCAAGGATATAGTTTAGAGAGATTTTCGCAGGAATACACAATATGAAGACATGCTTTTCAGATAGAACCCATTACAGTTTCATAAAATAATATTTGTAGTATTGCACATTTTGAGGCCGGAATAAATCAAGCTAGTAGTTCATCCTGCCGGCATTGATATGTACTAAAGTGAACTCCGGTGGAAATCGAACGTAAAAGAACGCAATTAAATACTTCTGTTCTACTGATTCTACCACTCAATAGGCTTTTTTTTTTTTTTTTTTTTTTTCAGAAGAGAATAGCTTTAAATACTCTACTTCATTGAGGTTACTATTACACCATAGCTATTCCGTAATGATTTCACTATAATGAATATATATTACAAGTAGTATTTTATAAGAACTATGCGTTGAACGAGTTTATAAGTATACATAACGACTTTATGGGAAATATATATTTTACAGAGGCTTAAAATAATAGAAAAAAGGAAAAGCTGAAAGAAAATGACAAATCCTTCTGTAGTCGCTGAGGTTGCATGCAGCAAGAGATGCCGCAGCAACCACAGCAACAACAGTAATAAGAGCAGCCAACCCATGCAGGAATGCTAGCTAGGTGTTTTGTTGAGTAACCCACCACTGTCTGCATGCCCGCTTCCTCCGTCAGCCGTTAGCCGGGGTCGAACGTAGGTAGAAGTCAGCTGATACCCTGATGACGACTTGCCTGTTAGTGAAAAAACACATTTGATATAGATTTGGTTTTATTTAAAAATAATTCAAATATATAAACTAAAATTTATATAGAACTTTATAACACACACACACACACACACACACACACACACACACACACACACACACACACACACACACACACACACATATGCACCTCCTCTATTTCTCTTCATAATGTTGCTTCAAAAACAGCAAATGTAATATCGTGAGGTGTGCGTGAATAGATTATTTACAAGACTAGATTGATTACAAACAAAGGTCAGGAAATATTTTGTTCTATTCTAATAACATGTAACAATACATTTTTATGATAGACCCGTTCGCCAAGTTGTTCTAAGTGTTCACATTGATTAGAAATGAACGCAGAAACATGAAATGCATCTATAACACGTGGTTACACATTGATGCTAGAATAAGTTCCTTCACGAATCCAGTTCAATGCAATGAGTCAGGCTTGGTTGAATTTGCTTTATTAAGTAGATCTCTGACTACTAAACTGATCTGAATTTACGGAGATGAGTATTCTAGCATCAACGACCAAGCACGAATTAGATATTCATGTTCCCGCATTTAGTTTGGCCCTTGTGAATACTTAAGAACTCATCTACCTTATATGTGCTCAGTGGATCAATAAATAATATATTAGCAAATAAAAGAATAAAAGTGAAGTTTATTGCCTTATAAAGTTACAATTAGGGATTCTTTATTCACGCATTTTCAGTTCTTTATATATTATATTATATTATATTATATTATATCATATCATATTATAAAGGATATTATTATATTATATAATTACATCATTATATATTATATTTTATTATATTATATCATATTATTATTTCAGGCTCGCTCTGTGTAATTCAAAACTTCGATCATCTTAAGGGACAAAGAAAATGATAACCTGGAAGTGCCTGTTGAGCAATTCTGTATCAACTCTCAAGACTCCGGTATGCCTCAGTGAAACGCGATAAGGCTATCTACATATAACTCGTGAAACAAATAAAGTAGAACAGAAAAGGATGAGATAACGTGTAATTAACCTACATCACGTTAGTGTGAAATACAATAAAATGTGAGATGTTCCCAAATAACTATTTGTGTTTTAAGGTCTGATATTTGTTCTGATTTTACGATGTCAAGTAAATGAAACATAATCTCATAGACAGGAAACCAATCAATCGTAGATAACGTGTTTAGTTTGTTACTGTTGCTTTTCTTATTCAGCTACAGATTAAACTTTAATGAGACCTACAAGCAAGGTTGCTCTAGCCGGGATTATCAGGTCATATATCTTGGACTACATTGTTCAAAGTGTCTTTTCCTATTTTAAGACAGTAAGTTGTGTATTAAGGAAGAATTACTACTTCTAGCAAGCTGGGCAAACGTAGAGCCTATTTCATTATTTCACAACATGCTATTTAATTTAGAAGCTGTTAGCGGTAACGAAATGAATTGAGGAATATGGAGATATATATCGAGTCACTTGCAATGAAATCGATATCCTGTAATAGCAATACCATTGCTATTACCATTCAGGTGTTTTTCTCCTGAGCTAATGAAATGGCTCCTGGCTCAAATTCTTACCTTCACGCAGCTTGATCTTGGATTGTGCTCAACAAAAATTACCATCAATTTTAGACATTACATGATGAACAAATCTCCAGCAGTACCTCGCTGATCCAAGAAGTTGATAATCTACTTCTATAAAACAGTGGAAATAGTATGTTTAAATACTTCCACAGACAAACATAGAAAAGCTTGAAGAAAAGAAGGACTGTAGCACAGCAAAATCTCTTTAAGCTGCTAATACTGCTATCGCCTTTGCCTATTGTTTATGCCCAGATCCGTACTGAATGAGCGAAACAAAGATCAAATGGTGCTATAAATGTAACCATTCGGATTTTTTATGCATTTCTACCAATATTCTAAAATGTGTCTTTTTTGAAGATGGCAAGCTTGTACAAGAGGAAATTTGACAAGAGGAAATTTCTCGCAAGACAGGTGCTTGCTTAGAGACTTCCTTAATTAATTCGGTGAGTAGTTACGATGTAACAACTACACGCTGTTAAACCTATAAGCTGATACACGGAGCTGATTTTTCAACAGAACTTGCAACTTACTGTTCAGTAGAGCGATTGCCTACAAACGTGTGTTCTTGAAGATGATCGAAGAATATAACGATTTGAATACGATATATTAATCTAAATAAAAACATGAAGGCTAAAGTAAAAAGCCTAACCAAAGGTAATTTACTATACTGTTGCAAGCTATTACAAGTGCGGTAAAAATTATATACTGATTTGCAATATTGTGTTATACTTAAATACATAGACACACATTGACATGTATATATATGCGTGTGTATATACATGTATACATACATATAATTCTATACACGTATATATACATACATGCATATATACGTACATAAATTACACACACACACACACATATATATATATATATATATATATATATATATATATATATATATATATATA
>NC_068987.1:25434266-25438455 GCF_001194135.2 Octopus bimaculoides | reverse complement strand
ATATTATTCCTACTTGGTTGACAGCCTCAGTTTCGGAGCAGGATGATATAGAAATGATGAATGGAGCTAAAAATCATAACTTAAAAATGATAGATGTAATTTTTTTCATTTGATTAATGGGCAGACGAATAACCTTCCGGTTTAAATTTCGATTTCTTTTTTAAATAAAGAATAATCAAATAAATAAATTAAAAAAAAAAAACAGGTCCAGCACTGTTTCCGAAAATTTTAAGACAAATCATTTTTCATTCAGAAAATGGTGATTCTTACATTGGAATGCTAACAGTTTCAGGAACCTTCGAGCTGCCTCAAGAAATGACTTGTGTCTCGTTAAGTGGCCCGGGAGTTAAATATATACCTGGATAGAAATCTAAGTATAATGTCTTTTGCTAAGGAAAAGACGTAGGAGGATTGAAAGGCATCAAACTAAATGTAGTTTCCAGGGATACAAAGACGTACCCCTAAAAGATTTATGATACATTGTCTTTATGATGATAATTTTGTCTTTTTTCTTTTACTATTTCGTAGCCTACATATATAAGGAGTCAAGTTTTATAGGAAACAGATATTTTTTTATCACAATTTGTACAACTTGACTTGTGTATCATGTGTATGAGGACGGAAGGCCGTTATCATATGACTGCTCTAGCATGGTTGTGTTATCATGGTTGTTATAAGCAATTGTAAATTAGTCAAATTAAAATTCTATGGAAAATTAATTCCTTCCTTTAATTTTAAGACTAAGGCACAATCAGGATAAAACACACTGACACTATAGAAAAGCTTTCATGAATATATTCCTTGATCTTGATTCTTCCTGGCAGCTATAAGCAGAAAAGATGTGATTAACCACTATAATAGTGACAGTTGTGAATAAAAAGGTGAAAAATGAAATTAAAACATTTATGAGTTTGCCATTTTGAGCTAACAAATAAAATGGTTTAAGCCCTCATAGGGAAAATGAGAGAAGAGAGCGAATTGCAAGAATGCAGTTCAAGTAAAAAGATTCAATAAAGTGTTTAGTTTGAGCTGGGAGGTGAGACGGATAACGAAGATAGATTCACATAAGTCAAAAAGGTAAGCAACTTGCATTGCTCGAAATTCTCAATGGCAAGAAACAGATACATGATGTAGGAGAGTAAATTTCTGATAGATCTAACTTTACAGAACCCGTACTCATGATCGCTGAGAAAGGATTTAAGTTGAAGATGATAAAGAAGTAATTATTTACGACTGTATTCATTATTTTTAAAGTATTGGCAATGACCAAGAGAAGTTATATGCACAGAGAGTAATGATTCAAGATAGAGGTGGGGTTAGACACATAGAGAAGTCGACGGACAATTCTTGAGACCTTGAAACAGATTTTTGTAACTGATATGCGGATGTCAAAAAAATAAGGGACGCGGAGAATGGATTCTATACAGGTGCAGATACCACCTTTAAGTAAGTAGCTAGTATGTAATAAACATGGATTAAGCTAGAGGGTGAAAGATTTGCATATCAGAGAAAAATAGCAGGTGTGACTTTTATGTTATGGAGTAACAGATAGGATCAAAGTCTGACTAATGTTCATGGAAATTGACAGAGGGGAAAGAATTGACCAGTGGAGTGATTTCCAAATTAGTAGATAGACTGTCAGTTGTAATTGACAGAGTATGCTTGTTGGGGAGGAGGGAGAAAAATACAGGATGACTGACCTACAAATTCATTCACGTAGGCAGACCAATTGGAGCTCAATGGCGTTTCAGGGGTGGGAACTTTTGAAATTCTGTGTCTGTTGTGGAATGGAGAAATGCAGTGTACAGAGTGCATTATATAAGTACAGCACTTCGAAACGTTACCCACGTGTTTGGTCTTCTGCATTATCGGGTACATGTCTTCCTTTGATTTCTATAAGAACCAGTAATATAATGAAAGTGGAGTCTAAGAGTGGAGCTATACTAGAATCTTTGCCATACCTTCAGTTGAGTATTTGCAGCAGAGAGAATATAATTCATCTAAAGATAACAGAGTACTAAGAGATATTGTTAAGTAGATACCCTACTAGTCATAAAAAGTTGTCATACTCTACTTTCGACAGGCAATTTTCAATTCAAAGCGAGTAAATTTCTAAAGGGTTCCGTTAACAAAGTTTTTAAAATATGCATTCCTTCTGAAATTATCCTATAATGCTGTTATCGATGACCCAGTGATTTCTTTTGTAATTTATGCGAGATTCTAGAGTTTCTACAGAATTGGACATAAAGGGAAAATGATTAGCATAAGAAACGACTAGACCAAAGGGCAACAACACATTGGCTGTAACAATACCATCAACAACAACTCTAACCGAAGTGACATATCAAAAGCCAATACATTACTACCGTCTCCACAAGTACCAAAACCACCACGATCATCACCAGCACCATTAAAATACAGCAACAACAAAAGTAACCACCTAAGGAAGAAAACAGCTACAAAAACATTGACATTTTTTAATGGCTTGATCTAAAGAAAAAGGTTGTTCCATGAGCCATCGCAGTCACATCCTTCAAAGCAAATGCGGTTGATGTTGTTCTTAAACAAGTAACTGCATGTTGACGGCTGCAGATAAAACATGGACAAGAAGGGAGTTTCAGAAGGGTGATATCTGTGGATGAAGGACTGGACAAAAGGAATTCATGCAGACTTTGGTTAAGACAAAGTATGAGTGGCAAGGAAAGATAGAAGAGTGAGTGAATATGCAGTAGTAACACTTGGAATAATAAATACATTTAAATACGCAGGCAATTATAAACATCTACAACAGCAATTATAACTGAAACGGTATCCACAAAATTAATAGTGATGCAGACCTCAACATCATTCTTTACAACGACACCATTAAAACAGGTTTAAATATAAAGCGCGAGAATAGGTGTAAAGCATAAACAGCGACAATAGCAAGAACGATTGCAACATAAGCCACAACACCTATAACAGAAATCCCAACAATATTGGTAACAACAGCAATAATCATTACCAGAATAATACAAAGACTTATATATATTACAGCGGCAATATAAACCACAATAACAACGACGACAATTACAATACCATTAACAACGCTAAGCAATAGAACAACAATCCAAAAGACTAGTACCTATAATAGCAAAACAAAACAATAATATAAATTATAACAACCAGCTTACACAATAAGCATTATCAACAGAAGAGGGTGTCTAAAGGTGACTTGAGATGCTAGAAATAACAACCAAATCTCCACCAAATCTCATTAACTATCTTCAAAGAGAATAAAAAAAGACATCGCATGCACATAGAAAAAAATCGTTATGGTCATAACAGGAATGCCTTTTGGCCATGAGTTCGCACAATCATAATTGTCCTGTGGTTAAACAACAAGAACAATAGTAAAAACTACAACTATTGCAAAAACATTGCAAATGGTTTACAACCGCATTAAGAACAACAAAAAAAGCCACAACAGAAAAAAGAATAACAAGAACAAGAGTAGTAAAATTATTGGTTTCTAATTTCAGCAATTTCGGGGACAAAGTAAGTGGATTACATCGACACCGGTGTTTGAGCGGCGCTTATTTTATCGACCCCCAAAAGATAAAAAGCAAAGTTGGCCACGGCGAAATTTGAACTCAGAGCATAGAGGCAGACGAAATGTTACTCAGCATTTTGTCCAGCATGCTAACGATTCTGCCAGCTCGCTGCCTTACAGTAGTAAAAGTATTAACAAAATGCAAGGAACCACCAAACTGGTAGCAGATAACTTCAAACGAGGAACAGATAAAGATTAATGAAAATGTAACACCAATATTTCTGGTCTGAACAATTGATCAAACCCAGCCTGTGGCAGGTATTGATTGTAAGCTGACTAGGAGAATCGTTAAACCATCGTTCAAAATTCTTATTTCAAATTGCTGTGATGACTTGAACTCCGAGTTCAAATCTGGTCGAATCCGGCTTCTCATTTTATTCTTCAGTATATATATATATATATATATATATAATAATTTTTTTCCAGAGGATGTGGCAACCGTTACCATATATATATATATATATATATATATACGGAGGGTGCGTGTGTATGTGTTTATATTTCAATGCACACAATCGCGCGCGCGCACATACATACACACACACACACACACACGCGCGGGCATTATGAATTTTGTGTATAATAGGTATAAGATAT
>NC_068987.1:25433442-25434108 GCF_001194135.2 Octopus bimaculoides | reverse complement strand
TATATATATATATATATATAAACATAATTAAGGGATCAGCAGGCATTTGCTTCTCCATATACCGAAGTTCAGAAATAGCAGCTAAAAAAGCTGAGACTCCAACAGATAGCATTACTTGATAAACCTTTACCCTTTTAATTTATATATATATGTGTGTGTGTGTGTGTGTGTGTGTGTGTGTGTGTATGTATATATATATATATGTATGTATGTATGTGTATATGTATGTATATATATATATATATATACATATATATATATATAATTATATCCATATATATAATGTGTGGGCGTATATGTATTCAAGTATGTGTACGAGAGGACTTGTTATCAAAGGAGGGAGGCTACAGTTGCTGGTCTCATTGTTATTGCCAAGGCAACGGAACCAGAAAAGAAAGAAAGAAAGAAAGAAAGAAAGAAAGAAAGAAAGAAAGAAAGAAAAGAAGAGGAAAACTAGCTCGTGTATTATTTGCTGAAATGATACACATAACTAAACAGATGTCTTTCATAGTTATAAAAAGTAGAAACTATGGAAACTGCTGTAGATATCTTACACTACTACTTGTCTATCTCTCTATCTCTCTTTCCCTAATGCCTCTCCAGCACATTCTCTCTCGCTCTTAATCTGTTGCACGTATATATATATATATATATATATATATATAT
>NC_068987.1:25428906-25431657 GCF_001194135.2 Octopus bimaculoides | reverse complement strand
TATATTATGCAATGTGTCGTCTAAAAATAAGACAGTGCTGAATAAATTTGAAGAGACGGAATAAAAACACGGATTATATAATTCGAGTGGCGTTGTCTAATTCCAGGTCAATTTTCATTGTGCAAGAATGTGAGCTAACATATTCCAGTCAAAACTATCCCGTTTCCTCCATACATAGGCAATCTAGACCCACATATTCCAACATGCTTTTTTGTTAAGAAGGTAAGGCAAAGTTTGCAGGAGAATTGGTTGTCATTTCTAGCAGATCCAGCGATCAGTTTAATGATTCCTCTTATTTGTACTTACAGCGGCATTCACTCGGGATGGGTTAAGCCGATTCCAATCAGCGAGTTCATCACGTCCCTCACGAATGCTGATCACGTCCTAACAGGCAAAGAAGTGCTTTTGCATGCGGCCCAAACATCAAACACCCAAATTTGACAAATGCCCCTCAGAGAGAGAGAGCAAGCGCATCGGATAGCGCCGATGCCACAGCCCTAGTCGTCATTCGTTATTGAGGTGTAGAGTTCATGTTCGGACTTGGAGTGCTACATTATTCCTAATTTCTGAAATTTTCCTGATATAAAATAAGTAGAATTAAAAAGTCCCACTGAAATACATTATGAAACGATTGCAATAATCGGTAAATCTAAGCTATTAGTCCTGGAGCCTTACTTACTTATCTACCGAATAACAACAGGAAGTAAAATACGTTCCTACTTCCGCTGCTTATCTAAAAATTTTATTAATTTTTTTTTAATCCCAGTTATGTAGTACTTTAACAGTTGTTGCATCACCACACTAAACCCTTTATTCCTGATTACATTAAATATTCTATATTACATCCCACTCCCTCTAAACACGCAGAAGCTTATACATCGTTGCTTCACTTTATAGAAATAGCTACCTAGTATAACCCATATCTCACCCTACTAACTTGACAAGTGAAGGTTCAATTTTATAATGTAGTCCTACGCAGAGCAACAACACTCCGCTCTGAAAAGGTGGTAAGGTCAACTGGATCAGAGCTGGAATTGTTCAAAACATCGACGATAACAACAGCATAATGTACCACCCTATATTCTACGATGTATCAGCATATTCCACGATACAGTAATTCACGGTACGTCATCACACAATGACATACGACGTCATAGCCCATGTCAACAGGCTATAAATATCCATATATTATCAAACCATTTCATATCGTACAAGTCACCTCAGCTCATCTCTGGATAGGCTGTAATATCTCATCAAATACACACACACACACACACACACACGCTCGTAAGTGCACGCAAACACACACACACACAGACACACAAACACAAACACCTGAATGAGGAACGTGAGCATGGCCCTAATCCAATGACTGGAATTAATTAGAAAAGCAAATCACGCATTACTTGCATAAATACATACATACATACATACATACGTGTATGTATATGTGTGTGTGTGTGTGTTTATACACACGCACACATGTAAATAAGTATATAAATGTACAGGTGTGCGTATATATATATATATATATATATATATATATATATATATATATAGGTGCGCATATACATGCATATATCTATGTATATGTACAGAAGTCTATATAGATGTATACATATATATACATACATACAGACAGACTTCTATGAATACACATAATATATGCATATATATATATATATATATATATATACACACAACTTTAAGCATGCATAAATTCATACAAGAATAGTGTGCTACGTTTACCAAGAAACAACCACCATCGCCACTATGAATTGGCACTTAGCTGCCTTTAGCAAAATCTACTTTGTTAGAATCATTTAAACCAAGCCTCCCTTACTATTTTTTCTGCGCTTTCTTCTGATTTAGAAACCCCAGGAAAAAGCCGCGATTTCTGCCATGCTTCATTCATGTGACCATGCCATTAAAGTAAACAAACTTGGAATAATATTTTTGCTTCTTTTGATAATAATAATAATAATAATAATAATAATAATAATAATAATAATACTTCTTTGTATTATAGGTACACGGTCTGAAATTTTTGGGGAAGGGAGTTCGTCGATGACATCGACTCCAGTACTCGATTGATATATATATATATATATATATATATATATATATTATCGACCCCGAAAGGATGAAAAGTAAAGTCGACCTCGGTGGAATTTGAACTCAGAAGGTAATACCGCTATATATTTTGCCCAGCGTGCTAACGATTCTGCCAGCTCACCACCTTAACAACAACAACAACAACGATAAAACTGAAGAAAACATCGGAGAAAAATGATACAATCTGGGGACAGAAATATCAGTTGTCACATTTAGTTACGTGTCACGACTGCTGCTGTATCACAAGCGCCACCGCCGTCACCCACGTCACCACTGTCGCCGCCGCAACCATCACTCAAAGAACCGACACAACCATTATCAACAACTTCGACACACTACTACCCCCACCCCCACATGCACTATAACTGCATAACAATAACAATGACATATACATCTAATGCAAAAGCAATAACAGTAGTGGCAGCAGAACCATTATCAACATTATTGTTGTTCGCCTCGTCATAATTATTTCATCATCAATAGCCAATCATCATCATCGTTTGGAGCAGCAACGTAAACATCATCAGTAAAACACCAACTGTCAGCATCTGTTTAAATATACATATATATATATATATATATATATATATATATATGTGTGTGTGTGTGTGTGTGTGTGTGTGTGTGTGTGTGTGT
>NC_068987.1:25425648-25428778 GCF_001194135.2 Octopus bimaculoides | reverse complement strand
TATATATATATATATATATATATATATATATATATATATATATATATATATATATGTATGTACATATTTATATATATGTATGTGTATATATATATGCATGTATGTATATATATATATGTATATATACGTATGCATATATATATATGTATGTGTATATATATGCATGTATGCATATATATATATATATATATATATATATATGTGTGTGTGTATGTGTATATATATGTATGTATGTATGTATATATATATATGAATATATATGTATGTAAGTATATATATGTACGTATATGTATACACACACACACACAGACATATATATATTCTTTTTTATTCTTTTTACTTGTTTCAATCATTAGACTGCGGCCATTTTGGAGCACCACCTTAAAGCGTGGTGCAATGAAATAAGCCCATTGTTGGCACACGACTGATCTTGCATCTCTAACATGCTTCAGACATTGGACTGCAACCATGCTGGTGCACCGCCATTGAAAGTTTAATCGTAGTACTTAGGTTTCTTAAGACTGGCACTTTTCCTAACGGTCTCTTTGTCGCGACCCGCTAAGTTGCGGGTTTGTAAACAAACCAACACCGGTTGTTAGGTGGTCAAACTTGAACACACACACATACATATATATAAGACACTTGCTCTAGATGCTGTGCTGTGGGACTGAGCCCAAAGCCAAATACTGGCAAACAGCGCGCTGCTTAACCACACACATATCTGTGTACCTCCCTCTCTCTCTTTTACGATATATATTCGAATATATGACAAGATTTCATTTAGATAAATATATACAAAATTTATCATCCGGAGGAAAACTAGCTAAAACCTTGAGTTTCATGAAGCGTGGGACGTATTGCAATCATCAACATATCACAAACTGAAACTTGTTTGAAATGTAACTACGCTTGATGAAACTCAGAGTTTCAGCCACATTTTCGTTCTTACCAATGGATTTAGTCTTTACAATTAGTCCGTCATTAGAAATGTTTTGTAACATCAATATAATGTATGTGTGTGTATGAGAGAGAAAGAAAGAGTATGCGTGTGTATATATATATATATATATATATATATATACGCATATATATATATGCATATATATATATGCACATATATGTATATACGTATGATATCAGTATATTACTCTCTTCAAGTCAATTAAAATGATTTTATTTCTTTCAAATTTCCCATGGTTAACACAAGAAAGGAAAAAAAATGCAGTTGTTAATGTCATATGTGCGTAACACAACGATTCAATAATTGCCAACATACTATATGTGGAAAGACATTTTTTTTTTTCACTAAGTTCAGATGACATTGGAAGCCACTGACAGGAATGCATCAATGGTATAAAGGAGAAAAATATTTTCTTAAACGTTCGGTCACTATAAGGACACCGCAATTCATCCAACAGATTCAAAACATTATCGATGATGACCCCCACCAAAAAATCAATGAGGATCATCGCCAAAAATCTTCATTTGTTGAAGTGGATCATAAAAAACGTGTGATGCAATGAAAGCTGTACGTACAGAAGATATACAAATTCGTGCGTGAAAAGAAACAGATAACCCGTTTGATCTGTGTCAAATTGTTAACAAGCTTAAAAACCCTCACGAACATGGCATACTCTAGTACTCCTCTAATGGGAAAACACCAACCAATGCCAGAACAGAAAATAATGACAAATCATTATGTGCAGATCCTTCTAACGTTCCCACGTACCCTAAAAATGGATATCAGACAATCTTTACGATTAGGTAACATCAAATTTGTGGCCTCCAAACTAGCCTACGCTCTTCCACCGAAAGGAACACGGAAAGAAACAAGGAGAGAAAAAAAGAATGTGTAGTGACTAGCGATCTATCATATATATATATATATATATATATATATATATATACGTGTATGTATGTAAGTACATGTATGCTACATATATACATATATCCTTTTTTACTCTAGGCGCAAGAACCCAAATTTTTTGGAAGGGGACCAGTCGATTAGATCGACCTCAGTACGCAACTAGTATTTAATTTATCAACCCCGAATGGATGAATTGCAAAGTCGACCTCGACGGAATTTGAACTCGGAGCGTAAAGGCAGATGAAATACCGCTAAGCATTTCGCCCGGCGTGCTAACGTTTCTGCCAGCTCACCGCCTTATATATACATATATTCATACATACATTACACGCACGCACACACGCACAAACATAAATGTATGTATGTATGTGTATAGATATTTATGCATATAGAGATAAGTAGATCGATAATTGATCACAGCGAAAATGAGAGAACGAAGTTGAGAGAACGAAGTTGAGAGAACGAAGTTGAGAGAACGAAGTTGAGAGAATGAGGGGGATGTGTAGAGAAATATAGAGAGTGTAAGTTGAGAGTATATATGTGACAGGAAAACGTGAACATGAGAATGGCGGGAAAATAAAGAGAATATTAAGCAGAGTTATGGTTGTAGATGGAACGTGAATGATAGATTATCATTGCTGCAAGCTTCAGGTGGATGAATCACCCAGTACGTAAGCACATTTCCGTCGACCTCTCTTGTCACATGTGTATGTGTGTCTGTAATTGTGGCAGTATGTGATGTGGAGAATGCCATGATGACAAAACTAAGAGATATCATCAAGATAAAAACTGCAATAATGCTCAGCTATGCACGAAGAAAAGTGAGGGCTTCTCTCGTGTAGAAGCCAGAGTGGAAAGAGGTACAGGACGAGGAAGACCTGCTGAGACTATGGAGGAGAACATAGCTAACATGGCCTTTCGAAAGTGTTGGGTGGAAACTGGATGGAAAGCTATAGTCACCTGATGCTACATGGAACTTAAACTAAGCTAAGCTACATGCATCAAAGACACATACACACACACGTGTGTGTGTGTATGTGTGTGCGCGGCCATATATATGTGCGTGTGTGTGTGTATAAATATAATATGCATACAAACAGAGCACAGATTCGTACACACAATGCATACAGACACACATGTTCTTAGGTGTCGAAACCACAAGAATCCCTAAACGAATAGCGGACGGCGGGTATTTTTTGTACGCTTTCATCGTTTGTGCTTCATTTCGTGTGTATATATATATATATATATATATATATATAT
>NC_068987.1:25424036-25425350 GCF_001194135.2 Octopus bimaculoides | reverse complement strand
ATATATATACTATCGACTGCAACAAAAGCGAGAAACTTAGAACAGCAGCGGAATAATCCCTTTACTTTCAATAAACAATGTCTACTTTATGTATTGAGTAAATTTTATCCTGTTTGTTCACCCAAATCTCTGTGTGTGCACGCGCGTGTATACAACCATATATATACATATATATATAAATATATATAAATATATATATATATATACATATGTATGTATAAATATATATAGAACGAGAAAGACAGACAATAAGACAGAGAAAGAGACAAACATGCAGAAGACTGAGTAAGGCTAGCAGAGAAGAGTTATAATGAAAGATGGAAATGGAAAAACAGAGAGAATCGTAGAATGGCTAGAGACAGACCGATAGTGAGAGATAGAAAGACAGAAAGAATTGGTGTGTGGGAAGTGCGCGCCCGTGTGTGTGTGTGTGTGTGTGTGTGTGTGTGTGTGTGTGTGTGTGTGTGTGTGTGTGTGTGTGTGTGTGTGTGTGTGTGTGTGCGTGTATTATAAATAAATTAGGAAATAAATGAGACAACATGAAAATAGTTAATCAAATCCAAAGAAACCACAAACTGATTTCATACGAATTTCCTTCCTGTCATCTTTTCATCTTTCATCTAATACCAATACCACCGACGAAAATTACTTTCAGACACACACACACACACACACACACACACACACATAGAGTACTAGCACCCAACCACCACCAACATCACTACCAAACACTTACTATACACAACCACTACCATCATGCCATACGCTAAATACACAACTCCCACCACTCCCCATCATTTCATCACATTACCATTGGTATACTACCACTCCAACAATATAGACTCTTTACTCCACCCCCATCCATTAACATTATACCAGCACAGTCACTACTATCACCTACATCTCTTCACACCACTACCAGCGTTGCACAGCACGGCACTAACGCCACAACCTCACTAGCACGAATTTGCAACTCCACCGTACCACCTGCACCACCACCACTCTTTCTACAGTGCACATTGCCACTGCTACATTCTCCACATTCCCGGAGACAGTAACACCTACACACCCATACACACACTCAGACATCATTAGTATCATCCACCCCCACACACACAACACACACATACACACCTCCATCACCACCACCACCACCACCACTACCTACATCTGAACAGCTGTTTCCAACATACCACCTGCACTGTTTTTGAACAAGAAACTAGCTATCGATCGCTATCTCCAGCAGCCAAGACATCGAAGATCGATACCCCGTTCATCCTCCTTCAATAGTGCCATATAGTGGCTTACTTCCAT
>NC_068987.1:25416629-25423374 GCF_001194135.2 Octopus bimaculoides | reverse complement strand
TATATATATATATATATGTATATATGTATATGTATATTTATAATTTTGCATATACATGTGTACATATGTATATAGAATGCACTTAAGCACTAATTTAGATTTACATGGAGACCAGATAACAGTTACCAGCAAAGATAGATCTAATACTAGTCGGTTTTCAGGCTTTCCTTGTTTTCTTGTATAATGTAGTAAATGTCCACTTAACCAACTACGATGTCATTTGAAATGATTCGATATTCTTTTTGGTTCCGCTATATCAGCTAAGTTAGCCAGCACTTAACTATATATTCTTTATGCAGAAGGCACTCCTGGGAAATTTTTACAGCATAAAATAAAGGGCCCTTTATGACTATCAAAATGTAGCATTTGAGCAATGGTTTGGTCAAAAAAGAAATTGTAGTAGCAGAAACTTCGAAATTAACCAGAAAACCGAGATACAAAGTGAAAAACATGAGTTTCTGATATCAGAGCTTTACGTACAGGCCCTGAATGCTTTAGAGCTAGAGTGAGATATTTTTCAGTTGTTAAGATATTATAACTACAGCCAAGCGCTAACAGTGTTAAAGCCCCCAAGGAAATCTAGGCGATACAACCCTTTTTTGTGTCAAACAACGTTTTTTAAGTATAAGGTTATTTAGACAGTAAGAAGAAAAGAATATACATATTCAAAAAACATTACCCTGTTCTTCTGTCCTTTTAATGGTTATTGTGATGAACTCTGCTCTTCGAAACTGTCTAACCTCACCATCAAGAGTCCCCGAACTACTTATCTTTCGACCCCACGTCATCCTTGTGCCATCCAAACATCCTTTTAGTCAAACCATTATACTCAATTTTTCATTTCCAAAACAGGGGCTCCCCGACTCCTTTCCTTGCTTAGGTCTTTCCAGCTAGAGTTGACCCGCACCAGTTTAAAAAGGAACATTGATGACATCAGACGCACCAGTTCCAGAGGGCTTGCAAGAGATATAATGGGTTCTGCCCCTTTATCCAGACTCTCCCCACTCCATCACACGTGACCAACGGCCATCCATCTTCCTTCCACTTCCTTCCTAAAGACAAGACGTGCTTTTACCTGTCTCTTCTCTAAGCTCGTTTTTCCAGCGTTCAGCACCTCACATCGTCTTGGATTAACATCCTTCACTGTTTGTTTTTACTGTTTTGTTCTCACTGTCCTGTTTTTGTTACCACTTTCATCCTCCGCAAAAAATCCCAAATTTTATTTAATTTGCTTTGCAGAAAGGACTGTTTTAACGAAGTCGCGTCTTGTCCCTAGCTTCGAAACGCGGACTAGATAAAACAGGAGACAACTGATGAAGGGAATGTTCTTTATGTTGCCTGTCTCGTTTCTCTGTCTGTTTGTTTCTTTCGTTGTTCGGAAAATAGTTCGTTTTCTATGTTTTTGCTTTTTATGTTCTCGTTTTTCATTTTGTCTACATTTTTTTTGATGTCCTATACCCATATATCCATGTATATATACATATATATGTAGGTATGTACATATATGTATGTATATATGCATGTATTTATATATTATCTGTATCATATTATATATATATATATATATATATATGTATATATATATATAAACTAGCACTCCGTCGGTTACGACGACGAAGATGCCGTTTGATCATATTAACAGAAAGCCTCCCAGTGAAATTAACATGCAAGTGGCTGAGCACTGCACAGATACGAGTAACCTTAACGTAGTTCTCAGGGAGATTCAGCGCAACGCAGAATGTGACAAGCTGACCCTTTGAAATACATTTTCGCCAGATGAGCAGACGGGAGCAACGTGAAATAAAGAGTTTTGCTCAAGAACACAACGCGCTGACAGGAATCGATCTTGCGATCGTGAGCTGAAGACTCTAGCCACTAAATAATCACAACCTATGTATGCACATATGTAGAGAGATATGATTACACTGGCTTCGATATATCTTCTTTATACAATATTGTGTGCCAAGCATTTTATATAATACTCAACCAACTAACGAGTGTGTGTTAGTGTGTGTGTGTGTGCGTGTGTGTGTAGAAAGAGAGAGAGGGAGATGAGATAGTGTTGTAATTGTGTCTGACAAAGTGTGAAGTGTGTAAATGCTTCAAATCTAATTTGCATAAGTTTGTCACTTAATGTCAGCCTGACGTAAAAATAAATGTAATTTTCGCTTGTAAACAACTTATTTTGTTTTAATTCATCAATTTGTCTCTAAATAGAGTATAGAAAAAAAAAACATCAAACTCGTTTTGACGAAGAAAATACGTTTTGTAATTTTTATATACCTTTTATATTAATGTATTTTAAGAAGAATTAAATAATTTTATCTTGTTTTCTGCATCTTTTAAAATACTGATTTTGTTTTTAATAGCTTAGTTGTGTAAACTAACAATCGATCACAGACAGAAAAACCTCCAAGCATCCTAGTAGTTACATGCAGCTGAAAAATATTGACACTATTTTCGTTTTCTTTCCTATTTTTTTCTTTTTGTTTAAGTTAACTGCAATGTCAGTCATAGTGAAGTGCATGGCCAAGTGGTTAGAGCGTTCGATTCACGATCGTTGGGTGGCGAGTTCTGTTCTGGAACTAGGCAGCACTTTTTATTTCATGACCCTGCAGTATACTCAGCTGACAATGAGTACAGGTGGTACCAGCAGCAGTTTAACCCTGCTACAGACCGTCGCTCCATTCAGGGTGAGTGTTTTGTAGTTTTAGCCTAAAGCACCTTGATAATCCGTATGGGCTCCGGCTTCATAAACTGACACTGTCTGTTATGACGACGAAAGTTTTAGTTGGTCCGATCAATGGAACAGCCTGCTTGTGAAATTAATGTGCAAGTGGCTGTGCACTCCATAGGCATGCGTCCCCCTAACGTAGTTCTCAGAGAGATTTAGCGTGACACAGATTATGACAAACACGGCCCTTTGATGTGCAGGCACTACTCATTTTTGAAGCTGAGTGGACAGGAAGAACGAGAAATAAAATGTTTTGTTCAAGGACAGAACATGCTGCCAGGTATCGAACACACGACCTTACGATCGTGAGACGTACATTCAGACATACTGCTTACAACAGTGGTCCACAGATCTAGGCAGAGGTTTTGTTTATCGTAGATAACTTTGCCCTGGGAAAGATATTAAACTGCATCCGGTGGTGGTTACCGTTCGAGAGTTCAGGAGTCTGAGAGTGAATGGAGATACTCCTTCGTCACTACTACTACTACCACTACTACCAGGTTCGCTCAGGGTCCGGGGTGATAATACTTATCGACAGACCTAGTAATGGGTTAAGTAGCTGAAGATGGCCCTGTGAATCAGGAATACGGAATCAAGAGAAGGGATGGCCACTGGACATGTGCTGTACAAGCCTACTGGTGTGTGGACATGCCTTACTGTTACGTGAATCAGTCTCCCGGCCCAAAGGTTAAGTAAGCTCTATGCCTTAAGAGTAAGTTCGGAAGAGCAGGAGACTAGCATAGGAAGTTGTAAATAAACGAGTAAAAAACAATGGGAAACTACTGCTGTATCTTTCTCAAGAAAAGTGACGAATCTTTAGGTTCTGAACGCCCGTTATTGCCGACGCCTATAGACATGGTACCTGGAGAGAGAGAGAGAGAGAGAGAGAGAGAGAGAGAGAGAGAAAGAGACCCCACACACACTTTCTGTTCTAGTTTCTAGTTCTAGTTAGCCACATATAATATATTTTCCTTTTTGTTTTGTCTAGTAACACAATGAAACCGTCGCAGTATATTTGAACTGACGACTCCATTAGTTCGTATTGTAGTACATTATTCCCTATGCCATTTGTCTCCTACAGTACTATTTTTATCATCATTTGTCTCCACCACCATTTGTCTCTTTCACCATTTGTCTCTTATGGCTATTTTTATCTCGTTTGTAATATGTTTTCCACGTCTCAGCAACAATAAACTTTTGAGTTGTGTTATTTTTGCGTAATTCTTCTGAATATTTGTTTGTTTGCTACAGTCATGAACACTGTTGGGTTCCCACACCTCCAAGTGGAGGTTAGGTGGGGGGGGGGGTTTAAAAAGACGCATAAAGAACCATTACTGCCACCCCGAACACAAATTATTATAACATTCAATTAGGAGCAAGAGTTCAAGTTTATTTTCCTTGTAAACAAAGCTTCCACACCCAATACTGCTACAGCTAACACCAGCACCGGCATCGCCACCACCATTAAGCCATTAGCATTTAAAATATCACCCTTTATAATAGGGAATTCTGGCTAACCTTCAACTACACCAGTACAATAAATTTGATGGTTACCAAGTTGACACAGGGTCATGAATATTTTGGGAGTATAGTCGATTAAATCGGCTCCAGGTTTTCACATGTCTTTATAAATGATGTCGACACTTTGTAGTGTAGTCCGAGAAGAGAAGGTTGTCTGAAAGAATGGGAGGGATGGTCATAGTTGGAATGCTGTTTTTCTAATAGGTCAGCTCATCAGAGTTGAGTTGGACGACGATGACGATGATGATGACGACATCACCATGGGTATCTATGCGATCGTTTGATGTGTCGGACAAAGTAAGCAAAATTCTTTCAAATCACAATTTACCGTCTTACAGAAAGGAAGAATGCATTTGGCGAAGATATTCAGAGATACACAAAAAGGCAGGAAGGTCACGGCCGGAACGCCTTTGTCATAGCTCTGCTCGAACAGGGCTGACTTGGATGAAAGAACAAAAACAACAGCGACAACTACTACTACTACTACTACTACTACTGCCACTACTACTACTACTACTACTACTACTACTACTACTACTACTACTACTACTACTACTACTACTACTACTATGCTTTGGCTGAACCGACTAATGTACGTCTACGCGGTTGTTTGATGCATCAAAAATAAAAAGCGAAATTCTTTCATATTACACTTACTGTCATATATAAAAGAACGACCCATTGGCTAAGAGTAGATGGCCAAAACATGTATGCTTTGGGCTCATGAGTCTTCTTAAATAAGGCTAATCTGGGGCTAAAACCATGTCAATGACTCCAAGAAAAATTGCCGCTATTCTAAGAAACGAACTAAGGTTATGATAAAAAGAAGCTGGAACAAAAGTGTAGCATAGTGCAAGACAACATTCATTACGGTTGCCAAGGTTAAGACGAAGTTTACAGTATGTATTACATTGTCAAGTGTGATTCCTCGTTAAAACTGATATTTAAACCCTTTGTAAAGTATTTCACACAAGAACAAAGTGAAAAATAAAACCATGGGAAAATTAAAGTGTTAAGTGATGCCAATGTATTTTTGGATGTGTCATAGCAGAAGGGAGAAAGGGGTTAATATTCCCATCATTTCAAAAATGTTACTCAGTCTTTTATGTAATGAGCTGAAGAATTTCAATATCTATAGACATTCTCTCTCTCTCTCTCTCTCTCTCTCTCTCTCTCTCTCTCTCTCTCTCTCTCTCTCTCTCTCTCTCTCTCTCCGGGTGCGCTCGCACGTGTGCGTCTATGTGTGTGTGTGTGTGTGCGCGCAAAATCAAAATATGGTTATGTGAGAAAACAAAATATATAAAGTTTTCTAGGGCATTTCTCTGTTTTATTATCAAATCCCAGATATTTTCAACCGATATGAAACTCTAGAAATATGTATACTGTGTTGAAAATTGCTCAACCTAACCAACCTAACACAGTTATCTTCTCTTTGTTTTTAATCTCAACTGTAGAGGCGTTAATTTCCAACAACATGTTCGTCATTTTCTTCATATTGCATAACACACTAGAAATTATTCTCTGAATTTACGCAAATAACACAGGCATGCGCAAACACATCACAAACACACGCACGCATATACAGCAAAAGCAAACACAAATACGTTCAAACACATACGCGCACGCGCACATAGAAATACCAAACAAACGAACCGACAGGGAATCCCCTACATTGTTGTTCTACCTATTAGAAATAGCAGCCTACAGTTTTAGAAAATGAAGGACACATCAATAAATGCAGTCCAGTGTACACTGTGCTTGAAAAAATACAGGGTGCTCGTAGCTGAAATGCACTTGATCATAAATCTGCTCGATCAGACTCGACCTGGGGCTAAAAACAACAATAACAACACAACGATATGAAACATAAATAACTCGTTAATGCACACACGAATGTCAAAATGGTTCAATTAATCATCTGGAGATAATTAAAAATACATCTATTTAAGGATGTCTATTTGAAGAATTATCAATAACGACGTGACATAATGAATGAATTTGCTGATATGCTAAACGCAAGACCGAAATCTCCCTCAAATCTCACCAAAAAGCGCAAATGGGTTACATAGATATATATATGTATATATATTATGCTATATTCGATAAAATACAGACGGGATGGCCAATATTGGGTCACATTTGGTTATAAAATTGTCAGTGAGCATTGACCCGAAGTGAGCCAGCAATAGGAACGAAATATAGGAGAGGAAGCATTTCCAAGGTCTCTCGACTTGGTAGTAATAGCAGTTAAAGATATTTTCTATTGTTTGTACCTGACAGCCTTAAAGATAAGTCACACGATTTCAACCAGATTTATCAAAACTTTTCAGTTACTGGACGATACAAATAAATAAAGATCGTGTTGACTACGACGATAATGTTTCTTAAAATTTGTAGTTATCAATCTTATTTTGTCACAGAACTACTGTACAATTTCCCAAAAGGCGCAGAACTCATTAAATATATATCTACATATATATAATATATATA
>NC_068987.1:25414801-25416619 GCF_001194135.2 Octopus bimaculoides | reverse complement strand
GAGAAATATAACCTATGAAAATAGTGAATATAATTTTTTTGAAAAATAAATTTCTATTAAATCTTACTAAAAGACATCTAATCTCGTGGTGCCCCAGAACTTTTTCATGGAATCCGAGGACAAACCTTCAGGAAACACTGAAGGGATCGTACAGAAATCACCTTACCACCACCGCCGCTGCCACTGCACCCCAACCCCCTCCACCAATATCATCTTCATCATCACCACCATAATCATAATCTGCACTATACCTGGAGTTAATCAACACTAGCAACAAGCGCTGGTATTCTTATGTATTCCAACAGGAAACTGATAAATGTTATGGAAAATGAAAGCTACCTTGAATGTAGCGCCCGATGCAGGTCTAGCATGGCGAGTAAAGCAAATACTCGAAACAAAGACTAGCACCAGAAGTAGATGGTGTTAGGTAGAGTCAAGAGTGGAGAGACTTGTGCCATGGTGAATGAATATAAAAGACACTTTTCGGTCACGAAGGACCATGGGATTGCACATTCCAGGCACGAGTCCCGGCACGGTTTGTGGAAGACCAGCAGTTGGCCTTGCATACCAACCTCCCCACTCCACACCACAGATTTATCCAAGGGAAAGGCAGAGGCAAATAAAGCTTGGTACCATTGGCATCACAACTCATTTCTACAACTGAGTGAAGTGAAGCAGCGTAAAATGAAGGGTCTTGCTCAAGCACACAACACAGCCCGGTCCAGGAATCGAACTCACAACTTCACGATTACACGCCTGGAGCTCTTCACTGCTTCTTCACTGAATGACTATGCATGTATGTATGTATGTATGTGATTCAGCAGGACTTAAACGACACGCAAAGGTACATGGAACCCAATTACAACAACAGCCAGCTATTGCCAGTAAAGGTTTTGGATGCCAACTCTGTGCAAGACATTGTAGATCTTTGGCTGGGCTAAAAAGTCACATTCGATCACAGCACCGTTAAGTTAAACTTCGTGCAATGGTCATACTCGATAACGAGGGGGCAGCCATCATGTATGTATGTATGTATGTATGTATATTCACTGTCCTACTTTATCGCAACTGTACGACTGAACCGATGAACATCGTGTCGTGCTTGTATTCTCCAGTTTACTTCTTTCTGCAGTCAACATTGTACACACTTGAATAGATCATTAGCGAAGTGGTATAACAATCACGGTAAATAGACATGGGTTTCGTGGGTTCGGTTCGTAGAGAGGTTATGTACAATTAACATTTACTACCTGTAAATGTACAGAGATTGCTCATGTACGTACGGAAGTTTTTATCTTTACTATGCATGTGCAGCATTCTTGGTAAGAAAAATAAATCTACGTTAATTTCTCCACATGCCTTCCTTATTGCAATGCAGTGGGAGACTGGCAGGGTAATAGGTAAGTTTGTTTTTTTGCTAGAAGATAAAAAAGATATCGCGAATGAGGGACAGGAAAGTAAGCTAAAGGAAAGTGAAGATATTAAAAGATAAAACTAGATAAACTAGACTGACAGACAGACAGTTGGAGAGAGAGAGGGAGAGAGAGGGAGAGAGAGAGAGAGAGACAGAGAGAGAGACATAGACAGACAGACAGATAGACAGACAGTCAGATAGACAGACAGACAAGCTAATAGGCAGACCGACAGATAAAGTGATAGACAGACAGTCAAACAGACAAATTGATAGCGAGACAGTCAAACAAAGGCAAACGGATAGATAGATGGATAGATAGATAGATAGATAGATAGATATCTTTTTATTATAGCCACACAGGGCTAAATACAGAAAATGGACAAATTACAAAGTAGAGCTTTTGG
>NC_068987.1:25413793-25414545 GCF_001194135.2 Octopus bimaculoides | reverse complement strand
GATGTAAAAAACGGGGAACAGATTAGGTTTATCCGTGGAGAGAAAAGCCTACGGAAAAGACCACGGTCACCTCAGGCTTTTTTTTTTAAAGGTACATGAAAGTAAGTACCTTCTCTCTTTAGACAGACAGACAGGTAGATAGATAGATAGATAGATAGATAGATAGATAGATAGATAGATAGATAGATAGATAGATAGGTTATTAGTGTTAAGTGATGATGTACAGAGATCCTTATATTCCGGAAGAAGATCCATTAATTTGCTTGCGAGGAGGGTTGATATATAAATCTTTATCACAGCCGCTACCAACACCAACACCAACAAACGTAAGACAAATAAACTAAAGCAAACCGAAAACAAAAACAAAAAAAGAAAGAAAGAAAGAGAGGTTTAAGTAATTCAATTACATAAAAATGAAGAGATAGTGTCAGTATGAAGGCGATGGTAGTGACGGAGACGATGGGAATAATGGTGGTGGTGGTGGTGGTGGTGGTGGCTGTTTGTTTGCTGTAGGTATTTAAAAGATCTACTTTAGATAGATCAAGCTGAGTGTTAGCAGACTTAAGCTGTCATCAGCAAGATTTAGATAGAAGTCAATGTTTGGCAAATATTTACATAGAGTAAATAAATATGCAATTCTGTATTTTCCTTTTTATTTTGTTTTTATTTTGGTTTTGCTCTAGAACGCAAAAGAAGAATGAAAAGAAAAAGTGATAGGGGCCTCCAGACGATTCGAGCTAATAATTTGCAGT
>NC_068987.1:25409750-25412730 GCF_001194135.2 Octopus bimaculoides | reverse complement strand
CGATGGTCAACGTATGATGCTCCCCGCCCTAAATCAATACTGGAATCTATCCAGTTTATGAAGTGTTGGGGGCACCGAGAACCACCTCCTTCATTCATTCATCAAACTGTTATTTATTTTGCGTTTATAGTTCATTAGTATAGTATCAATTAGATGGTAGTGGTGTTGCTGATGTTGGCATCGATGGGGGTTTCGGTAGCAGTTTTTGTTCGAGGTGTAGTCGTTGTTGATGGCTGGTATGTGGTGGGAGGATATATGTGTTGTTATTTGTGTAGTTGTTGTGGTAGACGTTGTAGTGTTAGCGTTGGTTGTTGTTGTTGTCGTGGAGGAGGTGGTGGTGGTGTTGGTGGTAGTGGTGGTGGTGGGTAGCTGCAGTGTTAGAAATAGCTACTGTTGATGGTGATGGTGGTATTGTTGCTCGTTGTTGTCGTTGTTGCAGTGGTGGTGGTGGTGGTGGTGGTGTCGGTATCGGTAGTGGTAGTGTATGTGGTGCTGGTGTTTGTCGAACTGTAGTTCGTGAAGATGGACCGGCAGTAAAAGAAACCGGTGTGGAAGGTTGAAGAGAAAGTAAAAAGGATAAGACGAAAGAAAGAAAGAAGCGGAGTAAATTAGGAGGAGCGGTGAAAGCTAAGTAGAAGAAGGGGAGATTAGTGAAAGGAGAACAAAGGAGATATATGGAAGGAAAAGCAGATATAAGCAGTGAAGTGATGATTGAGAAAAGGGAAAGGTGTTAGGGGGGGGGATTACTGAAAGGAAGATTTAAATGAAAGAAATAAAATGATTAGTGCAGTGGCCCTCAACCATTTTAACCTGTGGACCTCTTTGATTCCTATTTCACTCAGATGGACCCTCGTAGCCTTTCGATATTTGAAAAAAAAATCCCATTATAATTGGATTAAATGTTATTAGGCGGCGAGCTGGCAGAATCGTTAGCATGCCGGGCAAAAATGTTTTACGTTCTGAGTTTAAATTCCGCCGAGGTCAACTTTGCCTTTCATACTTATGGGGTCGATAAATTAAGTACCAGTGAGACACTGAGGTCGATGCAATCGACTAGTCTCCTCCCACCAAATTTCAGGCCTTTTGCCTTTAGTAGAAAAGATTATTGAATATTATTAGGAATTGTATAAAAAAAAACAAAAACAGAATTGTCAAAATATTTTCTGTAAAAACTATTATTTCTAAACTAAGCTCATAACGTTTTTATTCTCCAGTACTTCAGTGGTATAGTGGATCAAAAAACGCTATTATCTATAGTTCATCAAAATCAGTCTGGGATTATGTACGCATTTCAGAAACAGAACTAGATGACAATTGGAGGTAACTGTAACGTAAATATAGTAAATCTAGGCAGTAAAGATGTGGTTAGGTACCTGCAAGATTTATATTATTGTGATTAGAATGTTTTTTAATCGAGAATGGAAACTGTGTCGTTAGTTCAATAGTATGACACTTTTATTATATTGACCTGCTACAAATAGCAACCAAAACTATGTCAAATTATATACGCTATGATCTTGAATAAGGAGGTGGTCACGGCAAGAATAATTTTGATCGTAGTCCTTTGATTTGTTTGATCTCGGGCGCAGCAACAAATAGTAACCAAAATCTCGTGCAAATTATACTCTGTACATCCAGAGTTCATATTGTTTGAAAACGACGGATGGTCATGATAGGAAGGGCTTTGATCCTAAGTCTACTCTATCAAGGCTGACTTAGCGCTAAATAACAGCAACACTTTCTTTCATGTGTCTAACATTGAATTCTCTATTTACTCTTTTACTCTTTTACTTGTTTCAGTCATTTGACTGGGGCCATGCTGGAGCACCACCTTTAGTCGAGCAAATCGACCCCAGGACTTATTCTTCGTAAGCCTAGTACTTATTCTATCGGCCTCTTTTGCCGAACCACTATGTTACGGGGACGTAAACACACCAGCATCGGTTGTCAAGCGATGGTGGGGGGACAAACACAGACACACAAACATATACACACACATACATATATATACATATATACGACGAGCTTCTTTCAGTTTCCGTCTACCAAATCCACTCACAAGGCTTTGGTCGGCCCGAGGCTATAGTAGAAGACACCTTCCCACGGTGTCACGCAGTGGGACTGAACTCAGAACCATGTTGGTTCTTGGTAAGCAAGCTACTTACCACACAGCCACTCCTGCGCCTATTCTTCATACTGTCTTTGAAAAATGGACACATTAGATAATATAATCCTAAACACTTTTCCTAAGAAGACACTGTGGAATGTCTTTGACCGTAAACCTACTTGAGCCAGATTGACCTAGGGCTAAATAATAGCAAAAATAACACTCCAAGTGAATGATACAGCCTCTGCATAGATAACCTGCTAGAAATAGATCTCAAATCTCTTTTAAATTAATCCCCCTTGGCTTCAAAAGGTGACACGTTACATAATGTATTTCTAAGTATTTGATACTCGGGAATAGGGAGGAAATGGTCATGGCAGCAACGCCTTTGATCATACATCTGGTCAATCAAGGCTGACCTGCGACTAAACAACCACACCATCAATAATACTAACTACAGCACCACTATTTCCAACAACAAGACCAGCATAGCTAAATCTCCCTCAAATCATTTATAAATCATAGTGGCTGTGTAGTAAGTAGCTTGCTTACCAACCACATGGTTTCGGGTTCATTCCCACTGCTTGGTACCTTGGGCAAGTGTCTTCTACTATAGCCACGGGCCGACCAAAGCCTTGTGAGTGGATTTGGTAGACGGAAACTGAAAGAAGCCTGTCGTATATATTTATTTGTATATGTGTGTGTGTTTGTGTGTCTGTGTTTGTCCCCCCAACATCGCTTGACAACCGATGGTGGTGTGTTTACGTCCCCGTAACTTGTCGGTTCGGCAAAAGAGACCGATAGTATAAGTACTAGGCTTACAAAGAATAAGTCCTGGGGTCGATTTGCTCGACTAAAGGCGGTGCTCCAGCA
>NC_068987.1:25407781-25409740 GCF_001194135.2 Octopus bimaculoides | reverse complement strand
TGTGAGTGGATTTGGTAGACGGAAACTGAAAGAAGCCTGTCGTATATATTTATTTGTATATGTGTGTGTGTTTGTGTGTCTGTGTTTGTCCCCCCAACATCGCTTGACAACCGATGGTGGTGTGTTTACGTCCCCGTAACTTGTCGGTTCGGCAAAAGAGACCGATAGTATAAGTACTAGGCTTACAAAGAATAAGTCCTGGGGTCGATTTGCTCGACTAAAGGCGGTGCTCCAGCATGGCCGCAGTCAAATGACTGAAACAAGTAAAAGAGTAAAAGAGTAAGGAAAGACGCTGTATAATAGCTATATAGTCCTAGCTATACAGTTTTAGTCACACCGAGAATTGATGCAAAATCATTACAACCACTACTACTTCCACACCTCTACGTAGATTATTTTAGAATCAACATTGCTACATCTTCACCTCAAAACCAACGCTACAGCCTCTACACCCCTAATAACTTGACTAGACTTCAACAACACCGCCTCTACACTTCTATCCCTACTATTATTATCATCATCATCATCAACGTCATCACTACACTCATACTTCATCAGTTTTTACCTTCACCTTTTTTTCCGTCAGCACTGCCAATTCTCAATCATTAGAGCCTCATCTCTCACCACCACTACCACCACAACAACAGACAGCATCCATAACCAACACCGTTGCCACCACTACAGAAAGTGCATATAGCCAATACTACAGCCATGACAAACGCCATACGTTGCCAACACAACTACCACTACTACAGACAACACATAGCGGATACATCACAACAGTCACCACAATTACTACCAAATAGCACACATACATAACACTACAGATAACATATATAGCTAACACCATTATAACTACCACTATAGTCATGCTCATGTACAACCCTTTAAATCCTCCCATACAACCCTTGACTAAATATAAGCCAATGGAAATGCTTATCCCGGCAATCTCTGCCAATAGGTCAACCAAATTATCTATAACTGGTCTGAATGCGTATGTTCTTGACCTTCGATTGTAATATCTCGCTCAAACCTTCGTTCACTCTATCCAGACATTTTCATTCAGTCTGTCTGTCTCTCACTTTCTTTCCAACACACATAGATTGCATATATGCAAGCACACACACACACACACACACACATATAAGAATTGCTTGAACAACCGCACGTAGTGAGAAATTCAACAGCGTTAGAGTTATTAGTCAATTAATCCCCAATAATTATAAATTCTGAGTATTTTTTTATTTTGTATTTAATTACTTCAATTAGTTCAAGGTCAGCCTGGGAAATTGCGGTGCGTCTTGCAAGCCATGAAACCTACATATACAAAAGTTACATGAAAATTCAACATTGAACAAGACACATCTTAGAACGGTATCGCTAAATTAATCCTTTTTAGAAAATCAGATCATATAGGCAAAATGCCACGTTGGTTAGTCAAGTGATAAGGCGACGAAAGAAAACATGTCTTCCTTGATAGAATGCCAAACTGTCGAATATTGTTTTTCGGAAGTTCTAAATGTCTTTTAATACATTAAGTAAACCGGACCGCATAAAATTAACTAGCTTATTCAGAGACGTAACGAAACCCTTGCGGTGGATCTGAACACTAAAACCACGATTTAGTGGAGTAAGATAAAGAATAATACAAAAGTCCCTTTCACATTATAATATGTAAAATTATTGTTATGTTATAAATTTGTCATTTTATTTTTTTTATGATTTTCAATGCTGTCTTTACTGTCTCTATATGAATTTCTTTTCATACATACATACATTCTGATTTTTATACATATTGATATTTATATTTCGTATATTTATATTTTAAATTTATCATGTTGCCGTGTCATATTGGATGTATGTTTTTCGAAATATTAAATATTGATTTCCTGAGTATGTTATTGATAAGTTCATGAATTTATTAATAATATAAAAACACATATATACACATGCATACAT
>NC_068987.1:25405241-25407759 GCF_001194135.2 Octopus bimaculoides | reverse complement strand
ATATATATATATATATATATATATATATATATATATATACAGGGTGGTCCAAAAGTAGGTTTACAGTTATTCAACTATCTCTTTCGTATTCATATATTAATACTTTAGATCTTAATTATAAAAAAAAAATGAAATCATTATTCTATGGTAATTTAGTTAATTTGTAAGATAGAAATTTAAATGTACTAAAATGTTTTAAAAGAAATTTAAAGTGCTTACGTGATAACTGTAAACCTACTTTTGGGCCACTCTGTATATGAACCTTGCTTAAGTTCAGTGCCCTCAGCTGGAAATGAGCACCAGCAACAACTGAGGATTAATCCTGTTTAAAGGCGATACCTCAGCAAAGAATAGAAGAGGAAAATATTAAAGATAAGAATCCTGACACCACAGAATGTAAATTACTGATGAAGATGTTGTCTGAAACTCAGCAATCTTGGTGTTACCAATTAATTTTTCATTGCACATCCAAAAGAAGTGCATTTCTAAACATCATAGCTACTGGCAATAGAAAAGAAAAAATAATAATAGTGCTTACTACTGTAGGTACAAAGCCGGGAATGTTAGGGCAGGGGTTAGTCAATGACATCGACCCCAGTGCTTGACTGGTACTTATTTCATCGAACCCGAAATGATGAAAGACAATTTCGACTTCGACGGAATCTGAATTCAGAACGTAAAGAGGCGGCGAGCTGGCAAAAACGCTAGCACTCCGGACGAAATGCTTAGCGGTATTTCGTTTGCCGTTACGTTCTGAGTTCAAATTCCGCCGAGGTCAACTTTGCCTTTCATCCTTTCGGGGTCGAGAAATTAAGTACCAGTTACGCACTGGGGTCGATGTAATCGACTTAACCCCTTTGTCTGTCCTTGTTTGTCCCCTCTATGTTTAGCCCCTTGTGGACAATAAAGAAATAAGAATCAAAAAAGAGTCGGATGGAATGATAGTAAGCATTTTGTCCGACTCGCTAACGATTCTGCCAGCGCCTTGCCCTAATAAAATAAATGAATAAATAAATAAAATAACTAATCCTTTCTACTATAGGCACAAGGCCTGAAACTTTCACAGAGGGGGCTAGTCGATTATATTGATCCCAATGCTCAGCTGCTATAAGTTGCAGTGGACTCGTAGTTGAGTGCTTATACTTTATACTTTTATCGGAGCCTCAAGCATGGAGTACTCGAATAACACTACGTTCTGAAGAATATGTATAATGAGTTCTACATCATGTTATTAGTATCACAATGCCTAAGCTATCGCTCGATCGATCGATAGATAGATAGATACGTATTTCACAAACTCCGAAAACGATGAAAGGCAAAGTCGACCTCGATGGAATTTGAACTCAGAATGTAAAGACGGACGAAAGGCCACTGAACTTTTTACCCAACTCGCTAACACTCGTGTTAGCTCGCCGCCTTAAAAAAACAAATGTCCTGACGAAGAATGGAGACCGAAGCAAAGGGTTCACTTCGCAAAGAATTAAATCATCCCTAATGCATAAAATAACACGCAAATTAAATTCCTCAAGGATTATTATCTTAGTATTTTAAATATAACTTTGATTACTCGACCAGAAGTATTGTTCATTATAATCTCTAACCTAACGACCTTAATTGGAATTAATTACTAGCAGTTTAATCTAAAGTAATATTGTTAATATTTAACAAGTGTCATGCACAATACCATTAATAATAATATTGCATTCTAAATCTATGAATAATGAAATTGGCAGAAAATAATAAAAAACAACAAAACCATCTGTTTAACATGGTAAACTACTTTGTGTCTTAGCTAGTTACTGGTTACTTTATACAATTTTCAAATTCCTTTGCCATATATGAGAAAAAGAGATGACAAAGGGATAAAGAATTATCTTATTAATTTCATTGGCTTACAACTGTTTCTGCTATAAGAAGCAGTGGACTCATAGTTGAGTGCCTGGGTAGCACTTTATAGTTCCATCGGAACCCCAGACATGAAGTACTCGACTAACACTACGTTCTGAAGAATATGTATATTGAGTTCTACACCATGTTATTAGTATTGCTATGCCTAAGCGAACGATCGATCGATTGATTGTTAGAGATAAATAGATAGATAGATAGATAGATAGATAGCTATGCATATATTCACAAACGTAAGTCTACTTTAAAACAGTCGCAAGCACCAGAAAATATACGTTATATTTTTTTTTTGGGGGGGGGGGTCTATGACTAGTAAAAGCACACGCACCAGATGAAATTCACTTTTTAAATTTTTCATTAATTTATTAACTAATGAATCAGTTCTTCGATCAATCGTCTGATAAATGAACCTGTTGATTCGTCAGTGTCCTTCTGCCACACTCCTGTGACTTTATCGATAACTTGACCTCATCTGTTCTTCTCTGTGATAACGTGCTCAATCTCTTCATTTCACAAACTGTTTTTCGCTTCTTAGTACAACATTTCTAATTTGTATTTGAACTCTGTGTGCATGTGAATATGCTAGTGGGTGTGGGCGTCCTTTCAATTGGGG
>NC_068987.1:25398449-25404851 GCF_001194135.2 Octopus bimaculoides | reverse complement strand
TCTTAGTTCAATCCCACTGCGTGACACCTTGCGCTAGTGTCTTTTAAAATAGCTCCAGACCGAGCAAATTCTTGTGAGTGGATTAGATAGATGGAGACTGAAAGAAACCCGCCGTATGTGTACGTGTGCGCGCGCGTCTTTGTGTTTGCCTCCCGTCACCACTTTACGAACTGTGTTGGTTTATTTACGTCACTTTTAATTAGCAGTTCAGTAAAAGAGACCAATAGAATAAACCTTTGAGTCAATTTGTTCGATTAAAACCTTTCAAAGCGGTGCCCCAGCATGGCTGAAACAAATAAAAGATGAAATATATTACCTACAACAGCAGTATACCTCTATTCATTTTAGGCTAATGCTCTATTGTTAAGTTATTTATTAGCAACAACTTCACTTCTAATCATTCACATTGATAAGGTTTCAATCGGTAATTCGATAAACTAATCGTCAATTTCCACATCCTTCGAGTTGTGCAAACCGCATTCTCACACCTCGCAGTCATTCAGTGCATGAGTAATTATGTAAATTCGAAATTCACACTATATAGGAATATTAAATCGACAAGTACTTTATGTTATCGTTCACAAAAGTGTGAAAAGGAAACATAGCCAGAAATTGGACTCAAAACATATAAGGACTTGGACTCAAAACATATAAGGACTTGGACTCAAAACATATAAGGACTTGGACTCAAAACATATAAAGCTATAACTAAATATCACAAGCACTTTGTCCGACCCTCTAACATTTCTGCTAACCGAACTCAATTTTGGCAATGAAAAAACAAAAAATTAGTTTACACAGCATATTTAATAATCGCCACTACATCCATCTTTTATGAACATCGCCGTTATAAACACAAGAATTACTATTTATAAAAGGGTTAAGACGGTGAGGTGGCGGAATCGTTAACACGCCAGGCAAAATGCTTAATGGCATTTCGTCCATCTTTACGTTCTGAGTTCAAATTTCGCCGAGGATCACTTTGCTTTTCATTCTTTCCGAATCGATGAAATAAGTACACTGGTGTCAGTGTAATCGGCTTACGCTCTCCTTCGAACTTACTGGCCTTGTGCCAAAATTTGAAGCCAATATTTATAAAGAGTGAATTGTTCGTCGAAGCATGCGTAACGGTATGATCAGTCAGCATCTCCGATGGACAAATGATATATGTAAAGTGTAATAGACGCGACTTAGAATCGAAGCTTGGTCAATGGTGGTTGTCACACTGTACAACATTCACCCACAAATAAATAAAGCCAAATGCAATTAAGTATCAAATAGGAGATATGAATACAAAGTCACAAATGTGTCAAGTGCTCACGGACAAGCGGGTACCCCTAGCATACCCAACATTCTTTACGATTTGCAAATTAAATCTTGAAATTTCATTAAATTGATCCCCCCACCCTCTATCCATCTCTACGTCTGCTTCTTCCAACCGACCAACTTCAATGCATGCTAACCACGTAGTCGTTCTTAGTATGTCGATCTGACATTCTGAAATGTACCACATATAGAAGGAGAAGATAACATGTAAAGTTTTATTCTAAATTAAGTTTTCTCCTTAATGCCTCTCCGTATAGCTTGCACGGAAATTATTTAATTAGTTTAATTTAGTCTTCAGTTTATCAATATCCAAATGCCATACATGTTATTCAAAGATTCGAGGCGGAGAAACCTTAACTGTTTGAAACGACTTTTCACTGATAATTAATTATTATTTCTCTTCTAAGTATAAGGCCAAATTCTGGAGAAGAGAGAGCATAATTAATAAAATCAACTTCAATTAATTACTAGTAATTATGTGAGCCAGGGAGAGAACATCTATGTGGTTGCTGGGCCAGCTAGAAATAGCAACCAAACACGCCTTAAATCACATACTACCGTGTGTGTGTTGGCACTCCGTCGCTTACGACGTCGAGGGTTCCAGTTGATCCGATCAACGGAACAGCCTGCTCGTGAAATTAACGTGCAAGTGGCTGAGCACTCCACAGACACGTGTACCCTTAACGTAGTTCTCGGGGATATTCAGCGTGACAAGGCTGGCCCTTTGAAATACAGGTACAACAGAAACAGGAAGTAAGAGTGAGAGAAAGTTGTGGCCAAAGAGTACAGCAGGGTTCGCCACCATCCCCTGCCGGAGCCTCGTGGAGCTTTTAGGTGTTTTCGCTCAATAAACACTCACAACGCCCGGTCTGGGAATCGAAACCGCGATCCTATGACCGCGAGTCCGCTGCCCTAACCACTGGGCCATTGCGCCTCCACACATACTACCGTAAATAAGGGAAATAAGACATGAAAATGCAGATTAGTCACAATAACGTAAAAAGAAATTTCTTAGGTTCTTTTAGCGTTTCTTTCCCAATTGAACGGGCATGACAAGGCAGAGGAAATTTTCTGCTCCTTAGCATGCGCCTGCGCATAACTGCTATTTCTTGCTCTTCTCTTGCTACGCCTAAAGCTAGTCAAAAGTGGAAGGGTTTTGATCATAGGTCTTTCCGTTCAGAGTTGACCTGGGGCTAAACAACAACAACGACTAGTAATTTTGACATCCGACAGTTATGAAAACCAAAACAAAACGAAACTAAATGCTCCGAGTCATTTAGTCCGGCGCTCTTCCATTTCGGTCAAATGATCACCCTACTTATAATGTCTTGTCATTTACATTAATTAACAGTTAATTTATAATTATTCATATTGTGTGTGTGTGTGTGTGTGTGTGTGTGTGTGTGTGCATTCTTGAATAATATTGCAGTTAAACTAAACGAGTCAGGAATGAAACAGATACGTAGAGAAAGAAGTCAAAAGTTGAGTTCTGTTTTCAAAATGATGGCGAGATATGAAACCAATCAGCGTTTGATCAAGACTCCAGTCTATGGCAGGCAACTTCCCCAGATAATTGTAATACCTATTCTCGAGAAAAAAATTGAACAATGACAGGATTAAATGTCCTGTACAGAAAGGTAATAAGAGACCTGCATAAGATTCGACCATTGGTCTTGTGACCAGGATTAGTCATTAAGATAATGTGTTCTCATCAGTAATATCGTGTAATTTCCATTAATTAAAATGTATTGGGATTAGTCTATTAAGTATGCTGATGTCTTTCCTCTCTCTCTCTCTCTCTCTCTCTCTCTCTCTCTCTTCCTCATATTATCCTACACTTACACACATATGTACTCACTTTACCCTACACTCACACACATACGTACTCACTCACTTCACATGCAGACACACAGTCACTTCATACATATACACTCACATCACATACACACGCGCTAACGAGGGATTGTCTACATTGTCATTCAACTTTTAGAAATAGCAGAAAAATGCCATTCGAATCGCACTCGACCGTTCTTAGAAAAGGAGGATACACTAGACAACAAATTCTTTGAGATGCAAAATTACATGAGAGCCACGACTGGAATGCCTTTTATCATATATCTACGAATAAGAACTAACCTGGGAATAAAGAACAGCATACACGTATTACATTAAACTAATATCATAGATAATTCATCAAAATGGACAACTAAAAACCAGCTTACCAGGATAATTCGAAGATAGATCAAGCGCTTCTTTGTAAGACTTCAAAAGAACTGAATTATCATTTGATTTAAAACACAACATATTCGACCAAGTCGTGAGTTTTATATTGTGCTTCCTTCGTCTGCGATATGAATGAAATTCCCTCTTGTTCTCTTGCACAGCGGTTTGTGAAGTGTTCCTTTGCTGAACTGTCAGGTTTTCTCCATCGCTTGGTTCATTTTCAGCTTCCATCATTTCCTGCTTGACTCCTTCCACACACTGTTCTCCTTCCACACACTGTTCTCCTTCCTCCACTGTTTCCTCTGTTATTGTTTCCTTTCTATGTATATTTCTCAATTCTACAAACCTATGATACCAGTCATACACAGTAGATTTTTTCAATGAAGTTGTACTATAGGCCGCTTGTAGTAGCTGAATAGTTTCATCCACAGATTTACCGAGTCTGACGCAAAAGTTTATAACACACCACTGTTCCTTTATGAGAGCGTTATTCATTTCGGAGATGGAGCAGGTGGGGATTTATGTTTTTTCAGTTCTACACACTCTGCATTAGTCGATACAACATATGTACATACAGACGGATGAATATAAATAATATTTACGTTATTAGATGATGTTAAATAATGTAGTTAAGATTGGCCACGTCTTTGCAACATTAATTTACAGACTTCGTTGATGAAAGTATTCAGGAGAATGGAAAAGCCATGAATGCAATTAAAAATTAATAAGAAAAACCCATTTTAAGAATAATTAACATCCAAACCAACCAATTATAATCTTTCATTTGTAAGTAATTAACCAAAGTACTTAAATTCCAGCTTCTCTCCAACTACAAACCACCTTCATAATTTTGTAGCTGAAGAGGAATATTCAAGATTTATGACAATGGCAAATGCTAGAAAGATGAGTCAATGTGTTGCCGGGTTACCGATTGAAAGGTTTGCAGTTCGTGTGTTGTCAGCTGTTGTGCATTATGTCTTAGAAAAACACATACTTAAATGTCAATGGCTCAATTCATCAGGGTATATAACTATATTTCACACGGGAGGCTCATAGCCTATAACATTAAAGTATATTACGTTGAAATGTTACTGATGAGGTCAAATCCTCAAATTATTCAACATACAGAGGTACATACAGTGAGTGATAGATATCCTTGAGCAGTCGATAGTCCACTTATGTAGTTTTCAGTCTAAGGGCACCTGTGACTCATCCTTACTCTTCTTAGTCATATATAGTCCATTCCTTTTGAGGACCAGTACTTAAACTAAGTGAGGGTCTTATTTAACTTCAGGAAATCCGTACAGAGTGGAAAAATTTCCATCTTTTTGCTTATCTTTCTTCTGATCTCACTCTTTCTTTTGTCCCTTTTACATTGCTGAGAGTTTCCGATATTCTTCTAATCTCCTGAGGCTTTTTCTTTTTCCACAACCATAAAGGGTTTCCTACCTTTGTAACTCTTGGCCAATCATGTGTTGAAGGTTTCTTGGTCATCATCAATTCCTAGTGCTCACAGCGCCGAAGATGTGATAATTTCGTTTGCTTCTGATCTAGCTATGCTCAGATTAGAGACCAGATGTGCTCTGGAAACAATCACTGTCTTAATCTCTGGCGCTTCCTCTTATTAGTACAGCTGCTTCTGTTGCTGTTTTTCTTTTGCTCTTCTGAATGTAGCCTTTTATACCACGCGTGGAGCAACTAGGGCTTCTGTCTTGCACTGCCATTCCCATTGAAAGCCTCTCCACTCCTTCAATGAGGTGTAGCTCCAGAGTAGCCTTGTAATCATCAAACGTTAACAGAACTTGGAGATGCAAACCGACCTGACCACATATTATTGCTGGTCACGTTTGCGCTTACGTCATGTGTGTACTGTGAGCACAAGTAACTACAAAAAGACAAACTAATGATCAACGACAATGCCACCATGTGAGACCATGCCAAATACTATGGCAATAGCCTATAGATGTGAAGTGGATCAGCGTTACCTTACTCCTTGCCTGAATATCGGTCTTAAAGACCACTCCTATCAACCAATGAGAACGCATCTTGCCGTACATTGGCTATGGTTTCCTTCAATTTTTCTTTCGAGGGTATACAGAAACAAACCAATTTTTTTCTTTCTTGTAAAAATAAAAGAGGTATTTCACCTTCTTCCATGACCTTTTCTCAATAAATTCGTCGGGTAAAGATGCAATACCTTTTGTAACGAATTTCTTCCTTTACCTCTTTTTTCTTGAATTGGCTGAAGATGAGTCGCTTCTTTTGACTCATGAGATTTGCAAAGGTGGAACCTGGTAGTTTTTGTTGTCGATGTTCGTACAGTTTTTTCATTCAAATAAACATTTTCAACATTATTATCGTTTGTGTCTCCCATTGTAAACAGAAGGCGTTTAAATCTGAACATTTTCCTGCACGTTTGATTTCTTTCCCATTATCTGATTATTCTAAATTCTGCTTTTTTGTTGTTGTTTTTTTTTGTGTTTGAAAATAATTTGAGGGCGTATGTATTTACATTACTGAGGCTATTGCTGTTACACTGTGCTGACTTCCCTGTTATTCCTGAAGCAGCCATCTTGCAACACGGGTAAACATTGCAAATGGCTCATCGCCAGTAAATATAAAACTTAGTTTAAAACATTAAGAAACCTTTACTCGCGGAGCTCTCAGACGAAAACATCCCTTCACTTCTACATGGAATGATAATAATAATAATAATAATAATAATAATAATAATAATAATAATAATAATAATAAAATGTGTATCCAACAAAAACAAAGTGTTGCAATTTCAAGTCTAACTGAAAAGTAAAAGTTTTTATAACGTTAGTTTAAACTACAGATAGTAAGAAGAAG
>NC_068987.1:25396800-25398248 GCF_001194135.2 Octopus bimaculoides | reverse complement strand
TAATTAGGTAAAAAGTAACATCGGAAACAATGAACCACAGATTATAATGCAACCTAGCGTTTAGTCCCGCAGTTAAAACACACTGCTTGTGTTTATCATTTTCACATTTAACCAGCGGCTGACAAGAAGGAATTTAACAAAATCCGTTACATATATATATATATATATATATATATATATATATATATATATATTATGTCTGTAATTATAAGAATGAAACTCGCCAGCACTAATTCTACCAAATGATTACGTTAAAAATACAAATGTTAGTGGAGCAGAGACACTAAATCACTCATTAACTAGTTCATCTGATTGATCGCATGGCATACACCTCGCCGAGGCTGACGGAGATCCACTTACATAATATTATATCTGCATAAAAATTTAGTGCTGCTTGCTTATAGGCTACATTTCCCACCGCCATTCCAGCTGTACCACAACGCAGTCTCTTCACATATCTTACTTACATCTATCTATCGTCTTTACTCTTTACTTCACGTCTCTATTGGAACATCTTCTCCCTTTCTTTTAACAATTCTCTTCCTCCTGCTCTCTGACTTTCTTTCTTACCCTCCCCTGTCTCTCTCTCTCTCTCTCTCTCTCTCTCTCTCTCTCTCTCTCTCTCCAGCTATCTTTCTATATTGCCTGATCTCCAAGACAATCTGTTGAAGCCATTATTTATGCTGTAGACCAAGAAAAATGTCTTCCTTTGCTTTTTCTTATATCATTACCTCTTCATAAAGTTCTCATCCCCTTCTTCTCATAGTACATACGCTTACGTTCAAATACACACATATGTACATGCACACATACATATATATGTATGAACATACGAATACATTTACACACACACACATACACATATATATGCATGAACATACAAATGGATGCACACACACACACACACACACATATATGTATGTACATACAAATGCATATATATATATATATATATATATATATATATATATATATATACACTCACACGCACGCATACAGATAAGCACAATTGTTTGTGGTGGGGAGAGAGGGAAGAGGAGGACGAAGCAGACTGCGAGAAACAGAGAGGCAATATTCATCTTCATAACGCAAGACTAGACAAGATTTTTAATACAAATCTCGTATTAACCAGAATGCCAGCCTCACTGAAAGCAACACACCACCATCACCACCACAAGCCAAAACAGCGTGATCCTACAATCGCCATGAATGTGACCAACACTACATCCTTCATCACCACCACCACCACCACCGCTACTTCATATTTTAGTTCTTCAGTGCAGTTATTTATCCGGCACCACAATATTAGAACCGGATTCGTTCGACAATTGGCTAAGTGGGTCTATACGAAAGGGTGCTGGCATTAATGGTTCCTACGGAAACTTCAGGTGATTTCACACGATACACACACACACACACACACACACACACACACACACACACACACA
>NC_068987.1:25390924-25396290 GCF_001194135.2 Octopus bimaculoides | reverse complement strand
ATATATATATATATATATATATATATATATATATATATATATAGAGAGAGAGAGAGAGAGAGAGAGAGAGAGAGAGAAACGGTGAGGGAGAGAGAAAGATATATGCCTACATTACACACACACACATGCACACACATTTTAAACTGAAACTTCACAAATTGTGATTTCATCCATTTTGGCGAGTTATCAAATTGTAAATAGGATTTATTCTATCAACTAACTTACGGGGTGGGTCATCAACAACCAGATCGCAGCTGAAACCTTATGCTACTTTACATTACACAGGTCAGAGATTCTTTTGCAGGTTTGTTTAAACACATCGATTTAATTTATGAATATTCACGATATCATAACTGAACCAGTGTTTGCTTGTTATCCTCGTAGTATCAAGAATGTAAATACTAGTAATAGACGGTTAATAATCCAACCAGCGGTGTTCTTTGTTTCTAAAATACGTTAAGACGTTTGCTTCCCAACCACATGGTCCTGGGTTCAGTCCCACTGCGTGGAACCTTGGGCAACTGTCCTCTATTATAGCCTCAGGCTAACCAAAGCCTTGTTAGTGGATTTGTTGGTAGACGGAAACTGAAAGAACCCGTCATGTATATATATATATATATTCGTGCGTGTGTGTGTGTATTTGCGTTTGTCCCCCACTACCACTTGACATCCGGTGTTGGTGTGTTCACGACCTCGTAACTTAGCGGTTCGGCAAAATATTCCAATAGAATGAGTACCAAGCTTAAAAAAGGTACTAGGGTCTATTCATTCGACTAAAAATTCTTCAAGGCGGTGCCCCAGCATGGCCGCAGTCAAATGATTGAAGCAAGTAAAAGATAAAGAATAAAAGAAAAAAATGCTGAAAGGAATTTGTTCTCGAGAGAAGCTTCTGTTGTTTTCCTCTTTTTCATTTTTCTTTTTTTACTTTTGAGTCCTACTTCAAGTCAATACATCGATTCATAATTAACAATCAAGCGAAGTTGAAAATAATAAGCTTAAAACTATGTCTGGTGATAAACACAGAACTGCAATGATACGAAATTGAAACAGTAAAGAAGAAAACTAGAAGCAGGAAAAAAGAAAAACAAAGAAAAAGAAAAAGAAGCAAAATACACAAGATCTAAAATCGAATCGTCAGTCTTTTCATAGCTACAGAATGACCTAATTTTGTTTAAGTACAAATGAGAAGGAAGCAAAATCTAAAACTATCTCGAAGCAAACTAACTCAAATCGATCAGGGTTATATATCGTCTCGAATTTATGTTGGATTAAAAGGCTGAATTACTCAGTGGATCATAATAATACTATGTTCATCTATCATAAGATTTATCCAGTGAAATACATACTGGGTAGTACTTCGTGTTCCCTCAGCCACAAGTCAATGAAAGACTTGTTTGATAATTTAGCCAGTATTCTCTAAAATAATTACCTAATTTTCATAGAGTTTAGTGACAAAAAGATCTTTTGGTCATAAATACGTCTTCGTTTTTACCTAATTATGTGAGCGGACGCCTCCTTTTTAGAAATTTTTATCCTTAATTTTCACAGCATTATAGGAAATTATATTTGAATTACTTCTGAAAATACACAGCCATTTTAAAAATTAGATCTTTTTTTCCAAAAGAGCGAAAGAACCATCTCTGTACTGACACGGTTAAATTTGTCAATAAGCATAACAAATTATGTTTGATTTTCTATAAGGCTTAATGAAGCAAACATTTTCTGGGCAAATATCCCAAGTTTTCAAAGGTTTAGGTGTAGGTGCCTGACATTTTAGCTCTGCTTAATAAGATAGCGTTGATGATGACAGAGATTATGAAGCTGACGGAAACGACGACGGCGACGGCGACGACGACGACATCAGCCACAATAATGAAAATGAGCAAAGTACAAATATGCTAACACCGTTTCCAATGATTTTATCAATGTATGTGTATTAGCAGTCTATTATAGATATATAATCTTTAAAATGGATAACGCAAACAATGTAATCTTTATTCTAACATTTCCATGTATTTCTATTTCAGATACACTGAACAAACTTTTGCCTACACGGACTATAATCTTGTCACTTGGACATCGCGTAGTAGCTGATTAGCTACAACTCAGCCCTGTTTAGACAGATCTGACGCCAAAGGCTTTCCTATCATAAACCACCCGCCCCCTTTCCGTGGACAATGTACCCCGAACTACATTTTATGATGAGACCTTTAATTTTGTTAAAGACGGCTGAGTATAATTTGAAGTAGATTTTATTATCATATCAAAAGTTTCCACTTTGTTGAATACTTGCGTTTAATGTTATCGTGGCTATTTTGATCTTGTATGCTGAATACAGAGCTTATCTTATTTAAGTCAATATTGTTGTATAGTGGCTGCCTATTTTGAGCTTGCATTATAAGTTAATACTATATCATACTTAAGACATCCTTGAATAATTGTCACCTCTTTTCACTCAAAATATTGATAGGCGTCGGAGTGGCTGTGTGGTAAGTAGCTTGCTTACCAACCACATGGCTCTGGGTTCAGTCCCACTGCGTGGCATCTTGGGCAAGTGTCTTCTACTATAGCCTTGGATCGACCAAAGCCTTGTGAGTGGATCTGGTAGACGGAAACTGAAAGAAGCCCGTCGTATATATGTATATATATATGTATATGTATGTGTGTATATGTTTGTGTGTCTGTGTCTGTCCCCCCAACATCGCTTGACAACCGATGGTGGTGTGTTTACGTCCCCGTAACTTAGCGGTTCGGCAAAAGAGACCGATAGAATAAGTACTAGGCTTACAAAGAATAAGTCCTGGGGTCGATTTGCTCGACTAAAGGCGGTGCTCCAGCATGGCCACAGTGAAATGACTGAAACAAGTAAAAGAGTAAAAGAGAGAGTAAAGAGTATATCTCTTATTCATCAACGATCTGATAAGTATTTGTAGGACTATGCTGCACTGATGAAGACCAGCAAGAAATAAACATGTCTGCAGTTGTCACCGTATTTTCCAATGCATTCCCTCCATTCAAATATTCAACTAATTGGGATAACTGAGTCGTCTCCATTACCGTTGTTGAGCAGAATACATCATTAAAGATATTTATCTTCTATCTTTAAACTGTTCCAGTCATTAGATTGCGACCGTGCTGGGGTACCACCTTGAAGGGTTTAAATCAAACGAGTCGACCCTAGTGCTTATTTTTATTATTATTTAAAAAAAAAACTGGTACTTCTTTTATCCGTTCCTCGTAACGAGCCGCTATGTTACAGAGACATTAACTAATACCGGTTGTCAAGCAGCAATGGAGGACAAACAGAAACACAAACACACACACGCACACACACATTAAAGGCACTATATTCCAGTCAAAAAAGAGAAAGCATTCTGATGTCCAAATCAACTTAGGAAATCCAAGCATAAATATTCCTCTTAAAAATACAAATTTATAAGAGGAAGGTAGGAAGCAAAATTGTGCTTATAGCCATGTTTGATCCTTTTTGAAGGAAATAAAATACAGGCGCAGGTGTGGTTGTGTGGTACAGAAGCTTGCACCCCAACCATGTGGTCTTAGGTTCCGTTCCACATTGCGGCACCTTGTGGGTTGATCTGTAACCAGAAACCGAAAGAAGCCTGTAGTGTATGTATATATATATATATATATATATATATATACATGTGTACGTGTGCGTGTGTGTGTGTGTGTGTGTGTGTGTGTGTTGTATTTCTTCTTCACCACCGCTTAATAAACGGCGTTGGTTTGTTCACGTCCTTGTAACTGAGCAGTTCGGCAATAGAAACCGAGAGAACACCAAACTTAAAAATCAGCACTAGGGTCGATTTGTTCGACTGAACGCTTGAAGACGCTGCCCCAGCATGACCGCGGTCCGGATGACTGAACCAAAAATGAAACATAATAGATAAATAGTTAAATGTAAGATCAGAAAATCATGTCGCTGAATTTGATTTACTGGGATATTAGTTATTGTATTGCGTTCCTTACTCTAAACTAAACTGCGACAAAGTTTTCCACTCTTATACCCATTTGATCGTATTCCTCGCACACACACACATACTTACCTACCTACCTACCTACCTACCTACATACATACATACATACATACATACATGCATACATACAAAATGACAATCTGTATTATGGACAACAGGTCATCTTGGTTTTATGTTTTCAGAAGCCTTTGTCTATTTCAATACTTTCAATCATTTTTATTCGACATACATTCATTTTATAATCCAATTCCTTTCCGGTTATGATAGATGCACCAAATACACAAGAGTACTTTAAATGCTATAATTTTACATTATATACAGCAGTCGAAACTCCATATTGTAATCCAATCAAATACTCTTCAACGTTCAGCATTGTTCTATAGGCAAATGCTACTTATAACAGTCTATGAAACTTATTTAATAATGATGCATTTTTGACGACTCACAAAACACTAAAAATAACTATGACGTATATAAAATTATTGCAGCCTGTGAAATGCACAACGACGTTTTATTTTCCTAATTAGTTCGAAAAGAATATACTATTAGATGAAATATGCTAAGTTCTTCCATGCTATTCTAATATTTAAATTCTTTGAGTGGCCTTGTGCCAATGGAAGGAATCATTATTTTGGATTTTTCTTTCTACAAACAACACGAAATTTTTTTAGAAAGTGGAAGAAACCAGACAATAACGAAAATGTCAGTAAGAAAGATGTCTGTACACGTGTGTGTGCATGTGTAGAACGGATGTTTGGGAAAGGGAGATAACAGAAAAGAGACAGAAAAGGAGGCCGTATAAAAGTGAGAAACAAGAAAAAGAAGCCATGTTACAAAATGAAAATGAGGGACATGTTATCTCCTATGTCTAGATTATGATAAACATACTTGTACATGCATGCAAGCAATTACACACACACACACACACACACACACACACACACACACACACATATATATATATATATATATATATATATTAAATATATATGTGTCAAGCCTAATTGTTTTTATCTACTTCTATATGTGCATACATGTACTTAGAGTTATATATATATTTATATGCATGCAACATCAATATAAGTAAATATATACTTAAACATACATGGATATACATATGTATTATATACATACATATATACACGTGTATCTTCTTTTATTCTTATACTTGTTTCAGTCATTTGACTGCAGCTATGTTAGAGCACCGCCTTTAGTCGAAGAAATCGACCCCAGGACTTATTATTTCAAAGCTTAATATCTTTTGCCGAAGTGGGACTGAACCCGGAACTAGCACCTATATATATATATATATACACACACGTATATATATATATATATATATATATATATATATATATATATATATAT
>NC_068987.1:25386804-25390538 GCF_001194135.2 Octopus bimaculoides | reverse complement strand
TATATATATATATATACACGTAAATATATACATACATATATATACACGTTATTAATATTAGGATGCTCACGCGCGTGTTTATTCCCGCATTGGCTGAATCAAAATGCTTTGTGATAGTAGTTTCGGTTCTGAGATCAAATCTTGCCGAAATCAATGAGATCAACTTTACCTTTAATCCTTCTGAGATCGAAAAATAAAGTGCCATTCAAGTACGGGCTTCTATTGTCGATAGCAATCCTTTTGAAATCTCTGTCCTTGTACTTATGTTGGAAATTCTTAATTCTTACATCGACCGTAAGGCCAGAAATCTTTCTGTAGTGGTATGAAAGAGAACGGTCGATTATATCGACTTCAGTAATTAAAACCTCGGAAGGATGAAAGTTAATGTCAATCTGAACAGGGTTTGAACTCAGAGATGGCTAAATCATTCCACAACACCAACAAGTATTATTATTATTATTATTATTATTATTATTATTGTTATTATTATTACTATTATTATTATTATTAGCCTTATATTTCGAAACGCAGAGATATTATCCTCGTTTTGGTAGTTTATCATGATTTGATGAAAATGAGAAAACATTTACTGCCTTAGCTCCAAAAGACCTCGATACCAACTTGATTCTATATAAACATTTATTTATGATAATGTTGCAGGATGTGAGAGGAATAAACACACACACACACACACACATACACACACACACACACACACACACACACACACACACACACACACACACACACACACACACACACACACACACACACACACACACACACACATACACACACACACACATCCTAATCCTCAAAGGAACCCAATTATGACCTCTAATTCTCACATATTTCAATTCACGATAATGGGGTAATATGTTCCAGAATGTCATTCCGATAAATTTCGCTCAACTGGTGAAAATGTCAAAGTGATAAATCTTTCAGTACTATTTTATAATAATAACTAGTGAAGTGCAGCAAGTTGGTAGAATGAGAAGGACATGAAAAATATATATATATATATATATATAACAGCGAGATAAATAAACCAACGTACTCATTCTCCTCTGTGCTCTGAGATGAAATCCAGTCAGAGTCGTCTTCGCTTTTCATAACACAGAGGTCGATAAAGAAAATACGAGTTACCTGACTTGATCAACTGACAAGAAAATCAAAACTAAGACCAAACCATTATAACTTGACTGTAGAGTAAGCATCTAACTCAGTAATATGGTGAGCACAATAAATAATTAAGGCCACGTAATGGGTCTTGCATCGAGTTCAACGATGACTATATCATTATTCGTTCATCTGAATTGCTCGTTAAATTAACGTGTGACTGAGCGACCCCACTGACAACTCAGAGTTTTTTTTTTAATTTGACCTTTGTATTACAAATACAATCCACCCGACGGGGTATCACGCAGATATCGTATAATTAAGTCTAACTCACAAGGCTTGGATAGACTCGGGCTTATGCTAAAAGACACTTTTGTCCAAAATATCACGAGGTGAGGTCAAACATGGCACCTCATAATTGCTACACAAACTTAACGACTGCGTCCATATACCACGTCTATAAAAAGGTAAATTTGAAACAATACTTGTACCAACCAAACAACTGTAGAGGCGTTAATTCAGAATCGAAATTTAGTTAATGGGTCGACGCACAAAAATCTGAATGAACTAAAATAGGAAAGCGGTAATTCGGTGAGCGGAGTACAACGCGATAATGTACCAGGGTAGATGTGTGTAACAACATTTAGCAGTTTCTAGGTACTCAAATAGTTTCTAAGTACTCAAATAAGTTTCTAAGTACTCAAATAAGTTTCTAAGTACTCAAATAGCTATGTGGTGGAATGTAGTTCGTCGTTTTGGCTCTAACGGGAAGGATATGGAGAAATGAAGAATAAAAGATAAGATGAGAGAACAATGGAAAGATAGAAATATTTAGCACAAAACAAGAGAGAGAGAGAGAGAGAGAGAGAGAGAGAGAGATATGGATGGATGGATAGAAAGAAGAGAAATGAACAAGAATGGAAATGTTAAGAGGAGAAGGGGAAGAAATAAGAGAGAGAGAGAGAGAGAGAGAGAGTAAGGGAAAACGGCAGAAAGAAGTATATAGAGAGAAAGAGATAGAAAGAGAAAGACGATGGGAGATGTATTGGAAGGACGGTGTCAAGGTTATTTTGATAATTAAAGCCGAAACCTTTTAGAGAAAAGGTTAAAGTTTATAAAGAACTTTGCTTTATTTGCAGCGAAAGCAAATATTTGCAATATAAACCGGAAGTAAGAGGAGACCATTAAAGAATACGCAGACCCCTTTCTCTCTTCCTTTATTATCGACGGTGGTGTATGGAGGGGAAGAATTACACTGGAAGCATTCTGTACAAAGAGGAAGAATATGGTTAACATGTACAGTAGTGTACATTCATTATTCCGGCCAAATGCTGAACTACCAGCCGAAAATTTTTATCCTTGACATTTAGTTTTTTTTTTACTGAACTTATATCCCAAACTCAGAATTATCGCTGACCAAATCTACTTCGTTGCAAATATGTATCAATCATCGGTACATCCACACTTTACAAGTCAAATTGACGAATTTCATTAACTTGGAGCGACGTATTTCAAATACAACTCGGGCACGGTCACAAAACTACAAATTTATTACATCGATATAATCGATTAAATCGAACCTAGTACTTTACCAATACTTTCTTTATCGACCATCGTAAGGATGAAAAGTGCAAGTTAATATCGGCGGGAGGTTCACAAGATAGCGTAAAATGTATAAATCATTTCACTTTCTCTGAGAAGACAAAGGAAGGTTTCCTCAAATAGGTGAATGCTTGTAACAATAAACACTCAGCTAAAACAGTCTAATGGCCAGGTGCTGATGTTAAGCCAGGTGACAATTTAAGTCAATGACGTAAGAACGGCATTAGCCACTCCTCAGAGTTTCCCCACTGTACCCATTTACCGAAGCTTACACAAGTTTCCGCCGACCCAAAGGCTTTTGTCAATGTACCAGCAGTGGTATGTATGTTTTTAATATATGTGCTTCTTTGGGTAGGAGGGTGACTTTTGGACACCCTACAGGGTGATGATAAAAACCAGAAAAACAGCTCAAAATCTATAGAAACTCATGATGAGGTGGAAAATTTACTAATAAGTCGGACAAAATGCTGAGCGGCATTTCTTCTGGGTTTTTTTTTAACGTTCTGGGTTCAAATTCCGCTGACGTCAGTGCTTTTCCTCCTTTCGAGTACAAGTTAGGCAACGTAATCTATTAACTCACCTGGCTTTAGAATTACTGGTCTTGTGCCAAAATTAAAAACCATTATTTTGTAGTTGTGAATTCAAATCCTATATGAAAATTACTTGGAGTTAGTATAAAACTTTAATACAGTTAACCATCATTCGCGAGCGTATATGGCTTGATAATATACACGATACTTCCGCTAATTGTTTTAGGGACCTATGTAGTCGCGAGCAGACACAGATACTTTATCGGCCGCTTCATCCTTGGTGTGGCGTAATATCCAGGATGTGACAGCTTGAGGAAGAAGGGGGCTGTATCAGCACCCGACTGTTCAAGGGCAACAAATCACCCAGACATGGAAGCGTGCCCAAAACAACTCGGAACCATCAGGTTAAGAAGCTAGCTTCTTACCACGCAGCCAATTATGTTAGTGTGAGAGAGAGAGAGAGAGAGAGAGAGAGAGAGAGGA
>NC_068987.1:25385507-25386709 GCF_001194135.2 Octopus bimaculoides | reverse complement strand
GAGAGAGAGAGAGGGGGAGAGAGAGAGAGGGAGGAGAGAGAGAGAGAGAGAGAGGGGGAGAGAGAAGTGGGGATAGATAGATAAGCTTGTAAAAAAGCATTCGTCAACTATGAGCAGCAATTGATCGCTGGTAATCGACGGCTACGACCTCACTGCGTGACCAAAAACAGCCAATGAGAAAGAGCACTACTCATTCAATAACAAGGAGCTGTTGAAGTCTTGTCACTGAGAACAAGGCGTCTGTGTGATCAGGAGTGATTTTCCTCCCGTCTGTGAAACTTAAAGTAATGCGATTGTAGTCAATTAGATAATGCAAATCATTTCTTGCTTCAATGCTACACTGTACTATAGGAAATATCTATTGATTCTAACCAAAGTTGCATATTAATAGATACATGTAAACATGGACAGAACAGGCGGTATCAGTTCGAAAAAGTTTCAATCCCGAGTTGGCATTTCATTAGTGAATGAGTTACATCTTTAACTGCTCACTGAGAAACTGGTTATAAATGAACAAATATTGAGAGCTTCAGTAAAACAGAAAGACCGATTTGCATATTCAACGCATTCTTCGCACGTAGTGTGAGTAATATATTATGAGTTCGTTAACATATACATACATGCATTCAAACACACACAGACACACACATCCTCGACAAAACGTTAAGTTGCCTTCCTGCATACCATGTTCGTCACGTGACACACCACGGATCTACATCACGTGAGCACAAGTCACCACGCCTCCTCACCCCCCCCCTCTTTCTAGACTGGCCTTCCTCTTAGTTGCCCTCGTCACCACCAGCACCGCTGTACAAGTTACTCTACGCGAAAGAAGCGGTCATAAGCAATGGTGTACAGGGGAAAGCATTATCCACTACGCGCATGCGCACATACCACACTCCCTACCACACGTACACTACATATATTGAAATTTCCTTCAAGACACTATGTTGCTATGCACAGCAATAAAAATATGTAGTGTGGCACATTTACCATTTCTACATTTCTAAAGCTACAAACCATACCTAACACATACATATGCAGTTTACACACACACACACACACACACACACACACACACACACACACACACACACACACACACACACATATATATATATACATACACACACATGTATATGAATACATACACATATGAATATACATGTATATATGTATATGTATATATATATATATATATA
>NC_068987.1:25376761-25385305 GCF_001194135.2 Octopus bimaculoides | reverse complement strand
TATATATATATATATATATATATATATATATATATATATATATATATATGTATGTATATATATATGTGCATCTGTGTATATATACATACATAGAAACATGCACACAGAAAGGGAGAGAGAGATGCATATGTACACACAAATATATGCATATATCCATGCAGTTGTCATGCATAATGCATCCATGCATATATATATAGACACACAGAAGTTCAGATAACCATATTTATTTATCTATAGATAGAAGCAAAAACGCACAGGTTCTTGTATTTATGCACTAATTTTATACACCAGCTACAACTACAAACATAGAAACCTGTATGCATGTGTGTAAATATGCGTGTATGTGTATTCGTGTCTGTATAGATATATGTGTGTCTGTGTGTGTATTTGTGCGAGACCGTATATACTAAGCTTTGATGTGACTGCATACATATGCACGCGTGCGCGTGCATAATACTGTGCTACCGGACATGCACGTGCAATCCATTCACGTTTATTCGCATACAATATTTTGCACTCAATTCTTGGAGACTTACTTACAAGAATACTCATATGCGAACACACCACACAAGTTGTAAGTAAATGAAATGGAATTAAAAAAAAAAAATAGAAATGTATACACGCAAAGACAATGGGTGGTGTAAGGACACAGAAACACAGAGAAAATTATTCACACACACACACACACACACACACACACACACACATACACACACACACAAAGCAGTTGTAATCATATAAATGTACAGAAACTGCGCTCGCTAGCATTTACATGTGCGTATATATATATATATATATATATATATATACACACATTGTTTGAAAGTGCACATTATAAACAACCATTGTGTTCACGTACACAATGGCCGTGAGGTATATAAATACACACACACGCACACACTAGTTAAGACAGTTTAATGCGCGTGCTTTGGTTGCAAGTATGTACATACACACTCACTGCTTACTTACCTAGACGAACACACAAACACAATACTTGCCTGCTTCGATTAGCACACACGTATACATGCATATTATAAATCGTACACGAACTCTCTGACGTGCGCATTCAGAAACCGTACACGAATCCACTATTCTCACACCAATACTCAAATTTATGCACCGAATACACACGCACTATTCGTACACGTATACACAGATACAGACACAGACAAACACACAAGGAAAACACATACCTACCAACATCCGCTTCCTCCATACATTCGTTCCAACTTTCACTCGCATAAATAGCATACATACACACAAACAGACTAAAATAAGCACTCTTCATGCACCAAGCTACTACACACTCAAACAACATTCATTCTACATACTACACACCCTACTACACACTCAAACAACATCCATTCAAATACACATACACACACACATCTCTAATCCGCTGCATGTCCATTTCCAGCAGAAATTCTACTGTACAGATATTGACATACCTTTCCATAAGACTGCATGTACAGTGGGAATTCTTTCCCTTACTTATATATAAGCTGAACGTTTATATAGCAACCGCCTAATTACTCGGATAAAGTGAAATAGCAATGTAGCAACCATTCAGAAAAGGCCAGGCATCTATCTATGCAACAGTCACTCGGATAAGACTACGATAAGACGAGGTGCATGAATCATTTAGATAAGGTGAGGTGTTAACCAAGCACACTTCCAGATAAGTCGAGGCAGATATACAGCAATTGTTTAAAAATTCGAGGCATATTAAGCAGTAATCACGTACATGAGGCAAGGGTTCCATGTTGCAAGCGGAATGTACATGTAACGACTGACTAGTAAGTCTAGTGAGTTACCTATGGAGCAGTCGCTAATATAAGGTGAGACGTACATACACCAGTCACCTAGATAGGATACGACATCTATGTAGCGGTGACCTTAATGAGACATGACGTCTATGTAGCAGTTACTTAGATAAGAAGAGATATATATGTAGCAATCAACTAAAGCTGTCTCTTTGGGATTGACTTAAGGCTTGGCACTGATATAGGAATCACACAAGCATGACAGTGTCAATGTATCAACGTTTTATTCGCTTTTGGGCATTTCTCATCCTAGGACTCGCAGAAGGTAGTGATTCAAAGACTCAATAACTTACAGTAGCTAGTAGAACCTAACTGTCGATCAACCAGACAAGATATGGTCTACACATTAGTTCCTCAGAGAAATAGGATAACGATATTGATCATCCAAGGGAAATGAAGACACTTGGCATCAATTACATAAATGTTTGTATCATATAGAGATACACATCACGAAAGGTTAATCGAAGATGGCGGTATTCACTGTAAAATGATTGAAATTGAGGTTGGGTATAAAAGACTGGGTTTGAGAATAACAAACCAGAAAGATTTTAAAATAGGGGAGCAATCGGTGAAAGAGAGGGGTATTATTAGAGAGAGAAATGAGGAGTTTGCTGTGTGTAAGATGATTATATAAGTGGAATCTAAACGTTACACTATATTTGGTTCAGTTGGATTTTGATTGGATGATAAGAAAAATATGTAAGGAACACGGAACAGTAATTTATATATCAAATGGATATCAAAGACACACTATATTTATAAAACATACGATATCAAACGCAGAAAACTTTGCATGAAACACACACACGTGTACACATAGACATGCACGCACACATAGACATGCACGCACACATACGAACACACAATATCTAAGAGACATATGCAACAGTTATGAAACATACAGGCTAAATACATCCAAATATAGACAGACTATAACTGTGATGATAATCAGTTGAACCAGACGTCATCGTTGGATCGTGTATACATTTAAATTATGAGTCAAGTTCTGTCGTGGTCGATAAAATAAGTGGCAGTTGACTATGCAAAAAGAAATCATTAGATCGTATCTAAATGTTATGAAATATTTAACCTTACATTCATCATACTTTACTGCAATTACTAGCCGTGGCTGATATTGCGTAGACATTTGCTGTTGCCTAGGCATACGACATCAACTAGTCGGTGTGACTGTTGTTTGTCAGTCACAGCTTTCCTCTGCTCATCTCTTTGAAGGAACTGCAATGCTGGCTCAAGCGGAGATCAAAACTAGGCGTATGCTATCAGAAATGTTATCAGGCGCTTACCGCTCTTTACTACTAAGGGAATGTGATCTACAGCACTTCTTTAGTAGCGTTTTGTAGAGGATTAATGGTAGCGAAGAGTGAAAGAATTCCCCAGAAAACTCTGGACATCAACGAGAATCAACAAGCTGGTCTCATCTAAAGTATTAGGCCCGACAAAATCGTCTGTTCCCTCACTTCAAATCTGCGGACTTGTTAAAAAACTATTTGAGAAAATGGCGGAGCGCTGATCGAAATACCATCCTCTAATTAGTATCGTCTGCCTCATCCCCACCAATCCAACACTTCAGGAATTGACTTTGTGTTAAATTCCTTTCGACTGATGATGAAAATAAGTACCGGTAATACAAGGGATCCCATACATTATACAAATTCCTTTCGCTTCAGTTATTGGTCATGTGCATTGTTGAAACATCATTATTTTAAATAGATAATCTTGAGAAGTAGGTATACATCAGTCGAATATCTTATTTATTTAGTCATTTATTTATTACATTCTTCCGAATAATTCACCACTTATTCTTTATAGCAGAACAAATATGAAATCGGTAACGTTCATTGGAATATTTCGAAACTTCAGTCTCAGATTTGAAGGTCGACATCAAGATTCTTCTTCACAGTTGCCTTCAAGAATAATAACATTAATGGCCGATACTACCATGAGATTGCATGCTTTTAATCAGACTACAAAATTTTTCATTCGGTGCATGTTAAAATATAACTTAATTATCTTACAAGTTCTGAAGACTTATAACAAAACTACAAATTGCTCTGCTAAAATGACTCCTAGGTCATGTAGTGGTGGTGGAGATGGTGATAAAGCAGACGAGAGTGTGAGTGAACCATCTACCAAACAAGAATGGATTTTTTCTAACACACTTTCACAGCTTGGTCTACCAAATTTTATTCAGAAAACTTTAGTTCAGCCTAGGCCAGACCTTCAGTTGGGCTGAAGTTGAGGCTAAAGACTTAACCAAATGGTTACGTGACTACGGGTTCGTTTCGCAGATATGTGACTTCAAGTTCATTTCCACTGCACGCACTTTGATCTGCTTCTGCTAGCAGCTCACTGAATTTAGAACTGGATTTTGTCTCTCTTCTTCCATGTACGACCAATATAGAAATGGATCAAATGATAGTTGTAAAGCGAAGTTGTTGTTACTCTTCCTGACCGTCTTGTTTTGAAATATCGAAGCAGCTTCAATGATGTTAAAGTTACTCCTAGTATAACATAATCACAAATTATGTTTGCTTTTTCAACATCTTTACTGCAGCGCCATCAAACAAGCTTGCTTTATATTATTACGGTAAAAGAGAACTAGTTTCGTTTGAAAAGCCAAGAATCAATCAAAGTGGAAACAATATTAGTGGGGATGATGGTGGTGGTTTCGATGGTGGTGCTGTTGGTGGTGCTGTTGAAGGTGATGATGATTGTCTGGAAGATGGTTATAATAAAGAAAGAGGAGAAAGAGAGAAAGAAAAAAATGATAAAAGAAAATTGCAAGAAAAAAAAATCGAACGGAAAGAGAAAACAAAAAACGAAAAGCCGAAGATAAAAAATAATTCTCTTTTTTTTTTTTATCTAGAGAGAAAAAGAAAGAGTGAAGAGAAATACAACAAAACAAAACAAAAAGAATGAATGAATGAATGAATGAATGAATGAATGAAAGAAGGAAGGATGGAGAAAAAAGGCTAGAAAAATGAATGTGGTTTGAAAAGAATGGAGAATGTGTTGTAACAATATATAGAGGTCAGATGGTGAAAAGACAATAATACATTGAGGTCAACAACAGATGATAATATATATATTGTGAAGTCAGTTTGATATAGACTTTAGTATATTATATTATATTAGAGAGAGAGAGAGAGAGAGAGAGAGAGAGAGAAAGAGAAAGAGAGAGGAGTTTAATAACTAACTACTGGCTGGTTAGTTGGTTGGTGGTTGAGTATTGTAGTAGTGATAGGTGGTGAAATGGTTAATAATACTAGCTACCGTGCTTGTTGGGTGGCGGTAATAAGGGCGGTAGTGGTGGTGGTGGTAATAAAGGTTATGCTGTCGGTGGTGGTGATGAACTAGTTATTATTACAAGCTATTGTGCTGGCGGCGGCGGCGGCGGCGATGGTGGTTGTGGTGGTGGTGGTTCTGTGGTGGTTATTACGGAATTGGTGTTATTGGTGTTCATAATTGTGACGATGATGGTAGTGAAATATTACTAGCTACTGTAGGAGTAGTGGCGGTGGCGGCGGTGGTAGTGGTCGTTGTCGTGGTGGTCGTGGGGGTCGTGGTGATGATGGTAGTGGTAGTACTGAGGTGGGTGGTACTGCAATGGCTGTATTTGCATTGGTGGCACCCCGGTGGTTATAATTGTGTTGATGGCGATGACGATGGTGGTGGTGGTAGTGAAATGGTTAGTAATACTAGTAACCATACTAATGGTGGTGGTGGTGATGGTGTTGTATTAGTGGTACTCGGAACGGTGGTAGTGGTGGTGGTGGTATTGTTATTGCTGTTGGGTGGGGGTTATAATAGAGATATTGGTATGGCGGTGGTGATGGTAATGGAGGTAGTAATGATAATGATGGTTGTGATATCGGTGATGGTGGTGGTGGTGATGGCTGTGGTGGTGACGGTTGTGTTGATGGTGGTGGTTGTGATGGTGGAGATGGTGCATGCAGGAGAGGGTGGTGTGCCTTGTCCATGGCGCAGTAGTGGCACCATCGGGACTGGGGCGCATTGTGGTGATGTTAATACTGATGGTGCTGTGTAAGTGTGAGTGTATGTATGTGTGGGGGGAGGTTATAATGCCGCTGATATTCTTGGTGGTAGTGGTATGGTTTGGGGATGATAATGTAGTTGGTGTTGTGGTGGCGGTAAAAATGGTTTTGTTGATATTCGGCGGTGATGTGGCTTTGATGCAGTAATAGGGATGTTTGCTTTGTTGTGTTATGATGCAGGTGATGGTGACGACAGTGCAGGTGGTGATGATGATGATGATGCAGGTGGCGGTGGGTGGTGGTAATTGTTGTGCTTGTCAGTAGCACTGGTGACTGCATTAATAAAAGCTATCGATAATTCCTTCAGAATTCTTGGAACAAATTCTATAGAAAAGAAAAGATAAAGATTGGGTTTAGTTAATCAGGATTAAATGTAGTAGGGTGGGTCCATTCATCTATCTATCTATCTATCTATCTATCTTCTATCTATCTATCTGTTTGTCAGTCTGTCTGTCCATCCATGTGTCTGTCTTTCTACATATCTATCCACAAATCTCTCTCTCTCTCTCTCTCTTCTCCCTCTCTCTCTCTCTCTCTCTCTAGCTCTCTCTTTTTCTAGCTCTATCTTTCTCTAGCTCTATCTTTCTTTGTACACACACACACACACACGCACGTATACACACATACACTTATAAGGAGAGAAACAGGCACACACACTGACAGACAGACAGAAAGAAAGAAGTTGATACTGGCAGAAAAAAAGAAACAAGGAAAAGAATGAGAAAACAAGGGAAAGAATGAAAAGAAAATGAAAAGAAACAAGGAAAACAAATAAGGAAAAGAAAAAGAAATAGGTAGAAGGAAGAAAAAGGAAGGAAATAGAAAGAGGAAAGAAGGGAAGAGAGAGAATATAAGAGAGAAGAGAGGATCCACATAAGAGAGAGAGGAGAGAAAGGCAGAGAATCAATTATGGGTGGAAACCGGTAGAGAATGAGATAAAAAATAAGATATATTAAAATGATAAAAGGCTGTAAATAAGAAAATGAGAAAGATATGGTGAAGAAGAAAAAAATAAGATGAAATAATGAAGGGTGTGAAGGAAAAAGAAAGGAAAGGTATATAATGAAGAAGAAACGAAATAATACCGAATGAACGAAGAAGAAAAGAATGAAGAAAAAAAGGCGGAAGAATGAAAAACAGAAGCGAAATAAAGAATGAATCGAAATGAAATAATGAAGAACAGAGAGGAAAGAATGAAAGCAACAGAGACGAAAGAATGAAGGAATACATGTAGTAGGGTGGGTTCATCCATCCATCTGTCTATCTATCTATCTACCTATCTGTCTGTCAGTCTGTCTGTCTGTCTATCTGTCTATCCATCCGTCTATCTATCTACCTATCTATCCATAAATCTAGCTCTCTCTTTCTCTAGCTCTCAGGGAAAAAAACGAAGGTAAGGAAGAAAATTTAAAAAGGAAAACAATACAAGCACGACAAAAAAACAAAAAAATCGATAGCTAATCGAAGAATCGCTCCGTTAATATTTCCAGCGCTACAAAAGACATTTGGAACGGGACAGACTGGTGAAGGAAAACTGGAGGTATGGCAGGGCACGTGACTGACGATAGCAGACGATAGATGGATCCAGACAAGAGAAAGAGAAAGAGAGAGAGAGAGAGAGAGAGAGAGAGAGAGGAGTGAGTGTAGTGTGAGAAGAAATATAAAAAGAGGAAGAGTTTGGCGGAGAAAAATATGTACACAGTAAAGGGAGTTAGAGAAAAGAAAAATGGTGGCAAATGTGTGAGGTGGTAATATCGTCTGAGAAAGAGGACACAGAAAATGCTTATAGAAGAATGACTGAGTTTGGGAGAAAGAGGAAGAGAGGGAACGAATAACCAGGGTATGATAAAGCCTTGGAGTAGGAGGAGAGAGAGAGAGAGAGAGAGAGAGAGAGAGAGAGAGAGAGAGGGAGGGAGAGAGCAATGTGAATGACTAAAAACTGGAGGAATGGTAAGAAGAGAGAGAAGGAAATAGTGGAAGAGAGATGAGTACGGCAAGGAATACGAAGAGAGAAGAGAAAGGCGAAAAGGATTTGGATGAAAATGGGAGAAAGAGAAGATGTGACAATGGCAAGAAGTAGAAGGAATAGAGCGAAATAGAGAAAAAGAAGAAAATGGCTACATGTCGGAGGAAGGAAGGAAAATGTGAAGGAGGGAAAACGGAGAATGGCGGAAGGAAGAAGTAGGAGAAAGCAAGAGTGTTGGATTAGATAGATAGATAGATAGATAGATAGATAGATAGATAGATAAACAGAGAGAGAGAAGAAAATAGCAAGAATAGGTAACAGACAATAAAAAAAAATTAAAACCAACAAACCAGGTACAAAGTAGTAGAAAGAGGCAAAATGAAAGATGTCGGTAGAGAGAGAAGAAGAATGTGGGAAATGTAGTAGTTGGAATAGAAAGGGGAAAAGGGCCAGAATTATAAAAGAAAAGATTAACACGACGCGAGAGAGGTGAAAGAAGAATGAGGAAAAGGAAAAAGAGAAAATATAGAGGAAGTGGGAGATAGGTATCACTGTTGGTGTGAGATGACGTCGAGAATGGAGGGAAAAAAGCAGACGACACAGTACAAGTTCAATTTATGATTTATAAGTGAGCCGTAATAAATACAGTTTATATATATATATATATATATATATATAT
>NC_068987.1:25371048-25376433 GCF_001194135.2 Octopus bimaculoides | reverse complement strand
GGTGGGGAGGAAAGAGAAAGAGAGGAAACAGAAGAAGAAGAAGAAGAAGAAGAAGAAGAAGAAGAAGAAGAAGAAGAAGAAGAAGAAGAAGAAGAAGAAGAAGAAGAAGAAGAAGAAGAAGAAGAAGAAGAGGAGGAAGAAGAGGTGGAGACCAATCGGATGCAGATTCGAATATTAACACGAGTTACAGGTTGACTAATGACGAGATGGATACGTAACCCAGAAGACATATCTACCTCCTGAAATGACCTGTTCATTGAGTTTCTGGTCCATGGCTGTTTGTTTATGTGTTAACAACAACAGGTTTGACAGCACTGGTGCATAAACATTTATTACAATACAACAACACACGCTTCAGTGAAAACTGATAGGTTCAATAGATGAACAAGGGGAAAGAAAAAAAGAAAGAGAATAAGAAGTTTTACAAAATACGAAGAACAAAGACTGGAAAAAAGAAAAAAAATATATACAAGGAAAGCAAAATAAAGAACTTCGCATGTATTTGAACACGGTTTCTGAGCGATCGAAATGTATTGACAGAAAGAATTAAGCCAAACTAGAAACAACTAACTGATACATGTTCCACCTCGCTTGCATATCCGAACGTGCATAAATAATGCTGATGTGCAAGTCAGTAAAATATATAAGATGCACGAACATTCGATTTGTGTTGGATCGAAGGGAGGTGTACAGTGATTGTAGAAGCAAACCATCTTCATAGTACACTTCACATAATACTTAATGGTCTTAGTGTGCGTTGGGTGTGAAATAAGTTCATGTAAAAACCACTTTTCCGAAGGGTTAAATTAAACATTTGTATATTTCCCTGCCATATCTATAATCCAAAGCACCACTAAATTTCCAGGTGGATTGAAGCAGAATTATGATAATCTATCTCTTTTTAATTTACGTATTTTTAGCATCAGTGAGTAACTCCTCGCTTCTCACATTAGAAAACTTAGCTGTTGTTACCTATTCCAGTTAAGTCTATGTAAAAATAAATGAATAATTAATAAATTAAAATTAATTAATTAATTAATTAATTAATTAAGCGCTACTCTTCCATATGTTTTATTTTTGTCCTTGTAACAACTCCGTGGTCAAAGTGACCTGTAACGAGGTTTAACCAGTTATAGCACGCTACACACAAGAATATTTAAGGTTTAACTTTTCACTCATAGCCGTATGGCAATTGCCATCAGCCAGCAAGGTCACTCGGCATATTAGAGGGGAAAAAAGTAGTTAAATTTCCCTCAAATTACATTTTACTATCATCAATTTGAGAGTTCGTGTCTATCTTCACCTATAGACAGGCATGTGGAATAATGACCGAAATTGTTGGGAAAATAAAAGACTTTCGAAAACTTAAGTAAAATTGTTACCCATATGACAGCAAATAAACTATATTCTGCAAAACTAATGAGTCTGATACATATGCCATACATATACCATTCTTTCTCACCGATGAACTATGCGTTTAAAACAAAAAGCCATAATATCACAAGACACGATTATTCATATTTTTAAAGAATCTTTCTATTTGATAGCATAACTAACGTATATAGGTTTTCAAATGATTAGAATAGTCGAGGAAATTATGGTAAGTATTTCTACAAGTCAAGTTTAACCACGCAGCTGAACATAAATGAGCAAACTAGGGAAATGTTTTTCTTGTGGAAGCCTGGCAGTTACTCAATACATACATGTTTCCTCTCTCCACGCTACCAATGTCTATCCAAGAAAAAGACCACTGACCCTAGCCGAAACAGCATGGCACTAGTGTCGCCGCAGACTTGCTATCAGAATGCAAAGAGCCTAATTACATACCGCAAAGCATCTAGTCTGGACTTCAAAAAGTTCTCCTAAACCATTGCACGAGCACGCACCACATATTGTAGGGAAAGCATATTTGCTGTACAGATATTTTCTTTAAACTGTAGAATATTTCCCCAGGAAAAAATATCAGATGTTAATTTTATTAAATTTTTGGAAAATTGTTTGTTTTGTTTTGTGCTATTGAAATATTTAAATAGAGAGATAGGGGCTCATGGAGGAATATTGATTTATAAAAATAGGTCACAATGAAGAACTGTTAGGAACTGATGGCGGAGAGAGGGGCTTTTTAGCATTTGGTTTTTACAGTAGGTGAGAGAAGTGTGTAAATGATGATGATGTTTGTTGTTTCATTTGTTATCACATCACTGAAATTTAATTTTTTTTTAATGCTATTGACGTTATGTATTTACTTTACTTTGCAGCAGTTAGGTCAGGTTTTAGTTTACAATTAGGGTGCATTGCTAAGGTGTTTCAGTTTTAAAATTTTGCGTCGTAGTTCGACATCATTATAGTTACCTTGAGATTAGTGCATTAAAAGAGTCGGTAGAACGTCGGACAAATTGCTCTACAATATTCAGTTATAATTTTTTAGTTAGGATTCGAATCCTGCTGAGGTCATCATTATGGGGGCAGTAATGAAAAGAACTAGTTAAGCACAGTAGCCTAAATAATGATAATAAATCTCCATTAACGTTTGATATGTGCCAATGTTAAAAACCCTTATACAACTACTCTAATCTTTTGAGAGCATTTCTACATACGTTAGTTATGCTATCAACTAGTAATTTACAATCTAATTTGGGGGTGTGTAGTGTGATGATATAACAGCTCTTTGTTGTAAATGCATAGTCTGTCAATGAGAAAGTGTGCTACACATATGGCTAATGTATCGGAACCATTAATTTTGTAACTTTCATCTTAATATTTGAATTTGGAAATTACATAGTCGTTTGAAGTTAATTCAGTGGATAAAAGTCTGACGTAACGGAAGTAAAACAGACGCAACAGCACTCTTATGATTCTCACCTAGAACGTAAAAGATCAATAACAATCGTCTGTAAAATCATTAAATCCAAAAGATAGGACACAGAAGATCATGGAATGTCGATTATCTTAGGAAATTTAGTGTTCGAAACGGAAATGTGAGCATTCCTTAATAAGATAAAGTTAAAACTAGGATAAGTCGTATTTTCAATTAAACTTGTCGAAGCCTGTTTTATTAACACACATATATACAAACACGAGCTGTGTTCGATTACGTATTTCACATACTTGTAATGTGCTCTCGGGCAAACTTAAAATTACATACTTGCAGCTTTGAAGGGTATATGAGAGACAAAGGTTCATATGGAAAAAAAAGGAACTAATATTGAGTGAGAAAGACATGAATATTTATGTTTGTATGCAGATCAAATATTATCACAGGACACTAGTTATATTTTTAAATACACCTTTCTATTTGATAACATAACGGGCATGTATAGAATACTTTCAAAATATAAAAGTCGATGAAGTTGTGGTAAGGATTTCTACAACGGCCGTCATCAGTCAAGTTTGAACATGCATCTCGACATATACTCTTTTACTTGTTTCAGTCATTTGACTGCGGCCATGCTGGAGCACCATCTTTGGTTGAACAAATCGACCCCAGAGCTTATTCTTTGAAAGCCTAGTACTTATTCTATCGGTCTCTTTTGCCGAACCACCAAGTTACGGGAACGTAAACACACCAGCATCAATTTCAAGCGATGTTTGAGGGACAAACAGACGCACAAACATATACACATACATACATATACACATATATACATGAACAAAATAGGGAATATTTTTTAACAATACCACCTATACACTGTGGTAAGGGATTTTGCGCCTACACAGTTAGTTTGTAGATATAAGGAGACGAAAGACTGTCAGAAGAACACCATGGATCATACATGTACCATATATAGCTATATAGCTGTTTTAATTTTACCCTCACAGAACTTGAACCAAGAAAAGACACAAACACACACACACACAATAAATATAGGCGAATTTGATGCCAAGGTGAGACCAAAAGCTGGTAATCAAGAAAAAATCAATGGGAAATTTTAGAATGGCAACTGGAAAAACAAGGGTGTAATACTAATTAAATTTGGAGGTTACAGATACTTAAAAATCATGTACACATTCTTCAAGACAAAACTGAATCGATTGTGGAAATGAAAATTTGAAATGGAGAAACAAAATGGAATAGACTTTATATTGACAAACGAATAGAGCATAGTGAAAGATGTGAAAATTCCTTCATAGTTTAGCACGAGAATGACCATTCTCTCATATTAATATTAATTCTGTTTTAGGCGGCGCGCAGAAACGTTAGCACGCCGGGCGAAATGCATAGCGGTTTTTCGTCTGTCTTTACGTTCTCAGTGCAAATTCCGCCAAGGTCGACTTTGACTTTCATCTTTTCAGAGTCGATAAATTAAATACCAGTTTGGTAATGAGGTCGATCTAACTGACTGGTCCTCCTCCCACCAAATTTCGGACCTTATGTCTAGAGTAGAAAAGAATATTAATCCTGTCTACTCCAGGCAAAAGGCCTGCAATTTTGGGGAGAGGATAATTAATTGCATCGACCCCAGTACTTGACTGGTACTTGTTTTGTCGATTCTGAATGGATGAAAGACAAAGTCAACCGCGGTGGAATTTGAACTCGGAACGTAAAGACTGACGAAATACCGCTAAGCATTTTGTCCGGCTTGCTACCGATTCTGCCAGGTCGTCGACTTAAATATTTAAATATTGAGCGTTAAATTAAGAAACGGCGAAGAGTTAAAATTCGGTAAATAGTAATTATAAGCTTTAAGCTTAATAATGCTGGAAAGAGTTAAATTAGTCAGAAAAAGAAAAGCCCACAAGTGTATAAAGTCTTCCAAATGAATATAACACAAAAAAAAAGAAAGAAAAGAAACGTCAAGATTTAAGATATGAACTAGAAAAACCAAAATGTGGAACACATTGTGACAAGATGATCGACATTATTACAGACGCAGGACTCAAGAGATTTGGAAGGAAGAAACATGCTGAAAAAGAGAACGTTTCAGAAAACAGTCGAGTTATCGAAGTGAAGGAGTAAAATGAAAAGAAGGCAGTATTCAGAAGATGGAATATGCAAAAATTTGTAAAACCGTTAGGGAAGGCAAAAAGTGGAAATACATAAATTTAATTTGCACAAAACTAAACAAGCGGTACATAGATATAAAGGCTTTGAAAGAGTATAATTTATGCTTCAGTAAACTCTTACTCATAGAGAAGAATTCTATGAGGATTCATACACAGGAAATAAACTTTTAAAGGTCCTAGAAATTCACGTAGTTCATAAAGATGTAGTAGCAGACATTATACGATGTGGTCAGGAATGCATTAAAAGTTACGAAAGTCGGGACGTATCAGGTGAAGATATATTATTATTTTGATTCCTCGAAAGAGGAAAGGGCTTTTTCACTGACTATAATCTAACTGAATAAAACCCCCAGCGGGGGAGACAATGTGATTACATTAATA
>NC_068987.1:25368047-25369608 GCF_001194135.2 Octopus bimaculoides | reverse complement strand
TATATATATATATATATATATATACATATATATATATGTATATACATATATATATATGTATATATATATATATATATGTGTGTGTGTATATCTATATATATATAAGTATATATATATGTATATCTATATATAGGTATATATATGTGTGTGTCTATATATATAAACATATATATATATATATACGTATATGTATGCGTGTATATATATATATACGTATATATATGTAAATGTATATATATATATATATGCATATATGTATATATATAAATATTTGCATATATATATATATCTAAATATATATATGTATGCATATGTATGTATATATATATAGAGAGAGATATGTATGTATATATATATATATATATATATATATATATATATATATATATATATATATATATATATATGTATGTATGTATTTATATGCGTACGTAATTGTGTGCGAATATGTGTACGCTTGCTTCAGTATGCAGATATTTGTGTGAACGTGTGTAATACATATTATTGCAAGGAGATAACTAATGTCCATACAGATACAAAACATCAGCGATAAAATCTCTCTTTAAAAGACCACTTAGATTCTGTTCCACAACCGAAGCGCACGATCAAAATTTCTCACAGAACTGAGTAACAACAGCTATTCTGCCAAACTAACAGACCACGCCATAGAAAACTTCAAACACTAATACAATGCAAAAATAAACATCAGACATCAAACGTATTAAATTTCACAAGCCAAACATAAAGTGTGTTTAATAAGACAACTACATATTAACTACAGGATAAATGAACACATCAAAAACCTCATAAAACAGAACACAAATTTCATTATACCAAAGCATAAAATAACACTAATAAAATATTATAAAATCACTTAAATTTATAAAAAGCATTTTTCGTTAAAAAAGACTAGACATCTCCACACACGAACAGGTTACCAGTATCAAAGTGATTAATTCGATTGCAAAACATCAACGTTGTAAACTTCATGACTCCAACTGTTATACTAGTCATATAAATTCGACACCATCTCGCTGGCAAACTATGCACATATAACCAGAAGTCATTGTAAAGCGCTACACCTTATAGTACAAAATACTACACTAATACAAAAAGAAATTTATACAGGAAAACATGAATAGAAAGAACACCAAATTTTTTCAAATACGTGACAAATATATATCAATGAAGAGGCCAAACATGAAGTACAGAACTGAAAAGAAAAAGCAAGATACAGATAATCACAAATAAAAATTTAACACTTGTGGATGACGTATAAATCTAATGGTCAAAAGTAAAATTTTGCTGATCAATCACCAGCAACACGCTATTCACATCCTCATCCTGAAGATGGGACTAAGAAGTTCTAGAAACATTGATGTGAGATTTAGGAATTTCAAGTTTTAAGTAAACTGCAACGAGCTCGTACAAAGTAAGAAACAAATAAATAAAACTAGTATGTCGTACCTTCGAATCAGCACACACAAGCAAACACACAAATCAATGTGTGTGCGTGTTTCTATGTGTCCATATATATATATATATATATATGTATATATAT
>NC_068987.1:25364136-25367439 GCF_001194135.2 Octopus bimaculoides | reverse complement strand
ATATATATATATATATATATACACATATGTTTATATACACACATACATATATATATAGACATATATATGTAAATATATCTATATACGCACATACACACATGCACACATCTATATACAGATGCAAAGATATAAATATATATATATACATACATATATAAATACACACATATATATATATATATATACTGTACGTGTGTATGAACGTGTGTATTGTGCATGTACCTTTGTGTATGCGTATACGTAAGTGTTTGCATGTGTGCACGTGTGTAACTCGTGAATCTCCAGTTACAAATTTTGGTCTGATTTCTCAAAAGCAAAGATAGATCAATAATTATACTTCCAGAAGTCTGCAACAGTTTTCCTTCTTCCATAAGGAATATCAATTAAAACGAATACGTGCGCGTGCGCGCGTGTATGTGTGTATGGGGAGAGAGAGGTGCAGAGAGAGGCGGAGACAAAGAGACAGAGATTTAGATATAAATATAGACAGATAGAGAGATAGAGAGAGACAGACAGACAGACAGACAGACACACAGACACACAGACACACAGACACACAGACAGAGGAAGTAAAAGAGAAGATCAAGTTTATTCAAAATGAATTGCAGAAGTTTTAACTTTTAATTGATGCTTCCGAATCCCTACCCCATTTCATTTCCTTTACATGGGATTATTTGCTGTTTGTCTCATTATGAAAGCTTATTAATTAATCAGCGTAATTAGAACAGGTTTTAATCAGTTGTTGAGATTCTGAAATCATTTATTATTAATCTTCGTCAATCTACTTTCTTGTTTCAACTGAGACCGTCGGGTATCTACGTATTAAGATTTGAGAAACCTATGTCGACGAGCTGGCGGAATAGTTACCGTGCCGGACAAAATGCTTAGTGGCATTTTTGTCCGTGTGTACGTTCGGAGTTCAAATGCCGCACAGGTCGACTCTGCCTTTTATCCTCCGGGATCGATAAAAATAAGTACCAATTGAACTCTCCTTACCCATTCCTCCGAAATTGCTGGCTTTGTGTCAAAATTTTAAATCAATATCTGAGAAACGTAGATTTGTATGCACTTTATGTGTGTATGTGCGTGTTTATATGTATATTTTAAAGTGTGTATATACGTATATTTATAAATGTTTTTGTGTGTGTTTGTATGCGTTCGTAAGATATGCGTGTGCGTGCGCGCACATGTGTCTGAGCTTCTATAAATTTTATTTACTGTTCTCGAAAGAATTTCACGAAGACTACAAGTTTAAAAAAGACTCATGTACATACTTAGAATTTAAATTTATTAATTAATAATTAAATAGCTTACAATTTTACAAGTGTCTCTATGTGCTATATATCTTTGAAAAATGATGTATTGAAGCACTTTTACAGATCTAGAATTCTTAATTAGATATCTCTTCATCACCTTAATGAACAAACCCAAGGAGGTAACTAGGAGGGCAGAACAGAATGAACCATCACTTTTCATGTCAAAATATCCTCTACTAGCTATATTGTATACCTTTTCTTTCGTTTATACACTCAAGAAAGTGTCAGTGTGTGTATGTGTGTGTGTATGTGTGTGTGTGTGTGTGTGTGTGTGTGTATAAACAAGGTAGTGTCAACACCTTGTTTTTATACGTGATGTGAGAACTAAGTACGTGATATGAAGTATTGTAAACTTTATTGTCAATGAATTTCACAGCGTGCTATTTAAGGTTTCTCGTTTCCAAAAGAAAACAACGATAAAAAACAGTATTCCATAAGCGAATATATATGGAAAAAGCGCGTTTTTTAATGACTAGTCGACTACTGAAACTCTGGCGGCTTTAACTAATCAAATCAATCTTGTATGTTGCAAGCACTTATTGTATCCTTAAAACAAAATGTAGACTTAGTGGAACTTGAAATCAAATGTGAAGAACCAATAAATACATTTACGTTGCAAATCTAGTTATATTAAGTGATACGAGATTTGTTTTTTGGTAATTCTGAACATTGCTAACTTCGATACACATTCTTGCCCATGACTTCGAATACAGACGACTGCATCTAGCATTTATCAATTTACTACTAACTTTCATGAATTGGTTCATAGCAGAGCTGTATATTTTTAGGGAATTTTGCAAAACAAGTAAACATAAATCACAGCACAGTAATAAGAAATCAGAAAGGAAAAATCGCAAAACAGCTTACTCTGAATAGTCGAGATAGTTTCATCTAGAACACCGGAATAAGATTATTTCGTAATCGATCACTTCTCTAGATGTGGCTATGTTTCTAATGTATGATCGAATAGAGCTGATGTAGGTTATTCAACCCAAGATAAGCATTTCTGATCCATGAATCAAGAGGTCGGTGTTTTATCGATTTGGTTAACGATTTAGTATGATATAAGGAAACCACGAATTAAGAAACCCCGCCCATTGTAATATGGTAGTTACGCAAAATCTGTATCGCAATAAATCAAGTCTGAGTTATGCTTATGGATTCTTTTGAAAACTGTTTGACTTTACATACATTGTTAATGCCCTTCGGAATATCATGAATTAAATGAACAACATACAATTCCTTGTCTCTAACTCAAATAGACATTGTGAATAACATACATTCCCACATGTCTAACTCAAATAAACATAGTGCCGTCAAGAAGAAAAAAGCTCAAAGTAAATCGAAACTTCTCGCTCGGTCGTCGATTCCTTTGTAAGCTCCTTAACTTCAATTACGTCGCAACATTTTTACTTGAAAAAATTATTTCGAAAGGCATTTTTGTTACAATATCCCAATTTGGTTCCGTATATGTTTGTGCCGATATACCAGTATTATCTAAAAACAGCTGAACAATCGATCATGATAGGAAAGTTCAAAAGTAATTTTAAATAGTCTAATTACCACGAGCAAGTGTAGTAGCTGACATTTCGGGTTTATGCCCTTCGTCTGAGAATGAGAAACAGAGATAATTGGTGCCCTCAATCTGTGTTTTTTTTTTGGGGGGGGGGGATTTTGTGTATATGTCTTTTGCCGATGTCAATCGGTGAAGGCCACCACCAGCGATAAGAAAACCAATAAAATCCAGTGTTTTCGAACCAAGTCCTTTGTGATATTTGTTCTGCAGGGAGTCACAAATACTCCCGGGCCATTCTTTCAGTCAAAGATGCAATGAATCAACGATTAGTCCATTTGAAACCTGCAGCTAACTACGACGCTATTTTACAAGAAGTAAGACATAAAATGAATAGAAAATTAAATAAACACACACACAACTTCTAATCAATCAGATTCTGCTCTATGATTTTGTTAACCGATAACCTTGTGC
>NC_068987.1:25362809-25364059 GCF_001194135.2 Octopus bimaculoides | reverse complement strand
TATATATATATATATATATATATATATATCACCAACACAATAGAAGCCAACCAACGTTTATTTGCTGAAATTATAATCAACTCCACAGAGTATTATCTACTTACAGGAACTGTAAAGCTACCATTCTTTATTAATCACCGACATTTGAAAGTTTGCCAAAATGGACAGCGTACATTGGTTCCAATGTATAAGTTAAATCTTGGCTTACATGTATGTTACTGGTGGTGATGGTGGTGGTAGTGGTGGCGATACTGGTGACGGTGGTGATACTTGTGATGGTGGTTGCGACAAAGATAATGACTGAGGTCGGGGATAAAGTGGCGGTGGTCGAAATAGTGGTAATAAATGGTGGCGCTGGTGGTGGTGGCAACGACAACGATGATGGCTGTGTTAGTGAGAGTAAGATGGCGGTGGTGGAGCTATTGGCACTAAATAGTGGTGGTGGGATAAGGTGGTAGTGGTGGTGGGATAAGATGGTAGTGGTGGTGGTCGGATAAGGTGGTGGAAGCAGTGGTAGCGACGGCGACAAAGATAATGGTTGTGGTGGTAGAGATCAGGAGGTGTGGGTGAACGAAGTATTGTAAATGGTGGTGCTGGTGCTGGTGCTAGCGACAACGGTGATGGCTGTGGTGATAAGGATAAGATGACGATGGCGGAGGTAATGTAGTAATTGGTGGTGGTGGTGGTGGTGGTGGTGATGGTGGTGGTGGCAGCGCCAAAGATAATGGTTGTGAGGGTGGCGGTCATGAGGTGAAACTGAGGCGATGGGGGTGGAGATGAAATATAGTAAATGGTGGCGGCGGTGCTGGTTGTAACGACAACTGTAGTAGTGAAGCCTAGTGAAGGTAGGGAGTGATGAAGGGGGAGGGGGAACAGTGATGGGAGGGGCAGTGATGGGAGGGGCAGTGATTGCGGCCATGAAAATGGTAGCAGTTAGTGTAAGTGGCCATGAAAATGGTAGCAGTTAGTGTAAGTGGCCATGACATTCGTAGTGGTTGTGGCAGTAATCGTGTAGATAGTAATGGCGGAAGTAATTTACGATCGTGATAGTTCTGTCAATTGTAGTGGTAGGTAGAGGTAGTAGTGGAGGAGATGGTGGTAATGGTAGTATCAATAGTAATGGTGTGGTAGTAGTGGTAGTGATAAAAGTGGTAGCACTGGTCGTAGTGGTGGCGTTGATAAAGAAGGTATCAACCCGTGGTCGTTACAGTTGTGATTGCGGTGGTGGTGGTGGTGGTGGTGGTGGTGGT
>NC_068987.1:25359911-25362669 GCF_001194135.2 Octopus bimaculoides | reverse complement strand
TGATGGAAGTAGTAGTAGTAGTAGGAGGAGGAGGAGGAGGAGGAGGAGGAGGGGGAGTAGTAGTAGGAGTAGTAGTAGTGGTGGTGGTGGTGGTGGTGGTTTGGTGGTCGAGGTGGCGATGGACAATAATCCTGATGGTGCAGTTGTTTATTGTTCTTAATTTGCCCCAGATCGGTTCTGATTGAAAAAAACGCAAGATCAAAAGTGTTCCAGCCACGACGAACCCCTCTTATCTTCAGACTTCAAAGAGTTCTATCCTTGACCAATGTGTCCCGTATTAAGACAGTAGAGTATGATTTGTAAAGCAATACCCCCGCTATTTCTAGCAGGTCGAGTTCAATATAGAGGTTCCGTCGTTGGCTCTTATTTGTGTGATTGGTGATTGTAAAGTTGAGCAGTGATGCTGTGATGGTAGTGATGGAAGAGTCGTTGTTGTTGTTGTCGATGGTAGTGGTGATAGTGATGTTTTTCGTGGGGGGGTGGGTATAGTTGTAGTGATTATAGTAGTGACAGTGGTGATAATTGTGTTGGTTACGTCAGACGCAGGTAGTGGTTTCAAATTTTGGCACAAGACCACTAATTTCGAAGGAGTGGATAAGTTGATTACATCGACCCTAGTGTTCAATCAAACTGTGCTTATTTTATCGACCCCGAAAGGATACAAGACAAAGTCAACCTCGGCGGAATTTGAACTCAGAACTTGAAGACGGACGAAGTGCAGTTAAACATTTTGCCAGGCTTGCTAAGGATTCTGCCAGCTCACCTCCTTAACTAGTAGAAATAGTAGTAGTACGTAATACTCTGAGTAAAGACGGGTGAAAAACTGAGAATAAGAAAAGAAAGGGAAGACAGAGAAATGAAATAGGAGAGAAAAAATATCAAAACCAGTTAAAATTCATAATTGTTTCTACTATAAATACAAGACCTGAAATTTTAGGAGAGGATCCTAGTCGATTACATCAACCCCAGTTTTCAACTGGTACTCATTTTATCGATCCCGAAAGGATGAAAGGCAAAGTCGACCTCAGCAGAATTTGAACTCAGGACGTGAAGATGGATGAAATGCTGCTGTGCATTTTAGCAGGTGTGTTAACAACTTTACCAACTTGCCACCTTAATAATAATACTAGTTTCAAATTTAGCACAAAGCCAGCAATTTCAGGGATGAATTCTATCGATTACATCGACCCCAGTGTTTAAATGGTACTTATTTTATCGACCTCAAAAGGATGAAAGGCAAAGTCAACCTCAGCGGAATTTGAACTCCGAACGTAAAGGCGGGCGAAATACCGCTAAACATTTCGCTCGGCGTGCTAACGGTTCTGCCAGCTCACTGCCTTAATAATAATAATAATAATAATAATAATAATAATAATAATAATAATAATAATAATAATAATAATAATAATAATAATAATAATAATAATAAATAAATAAATAAATGAATAAATAAATAAAATCATATATCAATATTTGTAAAGCTTATGTATTTTGTAAACCATTATGGTTGAATGACGGCTTTAAGAAATTGCAGATGGAAACATCCTCAAAACAGCAGCAGTAGTAGTAATAGTAGTAGCAGAAGCAACAGCAACAAATATAATAACAGCAAGTGGTAGAGGAGTAACAAATAATTACAAATGCAGAAGGATTTGATTAGCTTTTCTTCTTTTTCCTTTCCATCTAGTCCCTCTTCTTTTTCTTCTTCATCTTCTCAAATGCAGCAGATCAGATTAAAAAGTCAACTCCAAGTGAACCGCATTTGATTGATTTGCATTTGATATAGGAAAATATGTTTCGAGGAAAATGTAGAACACCAAGTAGTAGCTGCACTACTACTACTAATAACAATAGTAATAATAATAATCTCAACAAAATTAATAATCACAGTAATCATCCCAATAGGCAATAAACAAAAATATAAAATAAAATGAAAGTGAAACTAAAAGTCACGTGGTCACGTGATGTACTTCTAGAAGATTTTTTTTTTGTTGCAATGTAATGTTTCAAAGTTCACATAGGACGTCAGATTTCTTTTGACCTACGTTTAAAATCGAAGGTGAAAAGAGGTGAGGTATCAGATAATGTTAATAGATGAACATGTGGAAGAATTAACAAACCTGGAAGCGTATTAACGATAGAAAAGAAGAAAATCTCCTGAGGACTCGAAGCATTAATTTTCAAGGCTTTATATAGGCGTCACGTATTTGTAAGAAAGTGGATTGAGGACGAGGGAAACAGAAAGTTAGGATATGTAGCCCTCTTCTAAAGTATTAACATTGTAATTGAATACTATATTTTCAACAAGTGAGCTTAATTATCTGTATTCGCCTAACCCTTGATGGCCTTGTACCAAAATTTGAAACCATTATTGAGAAACATCAGTTTTGGTAATTTAATTTAGTTTCAAACCATATATATACACACACACACACACACGCAGGCACGTACGCACGCACACACACACCCGTGTGTGTGTATGTGTGTGTGTGTGTGTGTGTGTGTGTGTGTGTGTGTGTGTGTGTGTGTGTGTGCGTGCCTGCACGTAGCCGAGTGGTTACAGTGTTTCACTTACGACTGCGAGATCGTGGTTTCGATTACTGGACCAAGCGACGCAATTTGTTCTTGAGCAAAAACGACACAGTTCACGTTGCCACACTGTGCACTTGTGCAGATAAAGATGATTTGATGGAGATCACAAGTATTTGATCACAATAAACAGATCGTCTGTCGCCCGCGACAAAAGAGTCCACAATAT
>NC_068987.1:25353123-25359358 GCF_001194135.2 Octopus bimaculoides | reverse complement strand
TATATATACCTATACATACATGTGCACAGTTGTAAAAATTAGCTGCCCAGCGGATGTTAACATAAAGCTGATGATCATTGAAAAAGAGAACATCTTTGCTGAACTATTGAGAAATCTGCAGTTACTCTATCCAGATTACAAGTTCAGGTTTATTTATGCATGTAACTATTGGGGCCCTGGGATATATAACACACTGCCTAAAAACCAATCTTGAGAAAATAGGCTTTTCAAAACCAGAAAGGAGAAAGCCAATTCGAAAACTACATATCCAATCCATCACTGGAACTGTTAAAATCTGTAAACTTTCCTGAAGATTATCATTTGAATATATATGTGAGCATGTTTAGATATGGAACTATATGCATGAGAATACATACATTAAACACAAATTTACACATACATACATACATACATACATACATACATACATACATACATACATACATACATACATACATACATACATACATATACGTAAGTATAAGTGCAGATGCTTTACAGTGATGTCAATATTACAAAATAATATACAGATTGGTTTTGTTGTACTGTTGTGGTGGCTACTGATGATCCTGTTGGAGGGGATTATCTTAATCACCGTAGATTCTGATATTGCTTTCCTTTTCCGATCCTTAAATTCTTTATTAGCTTGATCATTAATTAAGATATCATTAAAAATACATTGAACATTTCGATGTTGGTATCTTGTTATTTGGTTATTATTATTATTATTATTTGAAATTTGCTTTCATTTCTGGTCGAGTGTCTTCCCGATACCTAGGGCAAAGAAACTTAGTGTATACGTGCATTTACAAAGTCAAGATGAATGATAGAAAAAAAAAGGAAACGAGAAAGAAAGAAAAAAGGATATTATTATTATTATTATTATTATTATTGCAACTATAATATTTGCTTCAAAGAAGAGTATACACAAAGGCCGGTGCACACTCAGATGCAGAGAAGTACATATTCTGCATGCGCACACACAAATTTGCCTATACCTTGTAACACGTGTGTGTGCGAGTGTGTGTGTGTGTGTGTTTACAGACACAAACTGGCATGCAAGTACATTTCATCACACAAGCATTATGTATAAAAGATGACATACGCATATAGCACTCCTACACACAAACGCAAGCACACACGCACGGGCGCCCATACACACAGACAAGCACAAATACATGCATAAATAGAACCTGCATATAGATAGACATACAAATAACAACACATACATACATACATACATACATTCATACATACAAGTGCAACTATAAAGATATACATCAAGCAATGATATTTGGAGAGAATATTAATTTTCTCCAATTAACTGATTGCATTTTCATTGTGGTCGTCGTCATTATCATCATCATCGTTAGTCAGCTGTCCTCGTGGATGTCATAATTACCATCAAAAGGTTATCACATGATGTCTAGATGGCAGCACTGATGGCAAAAACTAATATTTGGTTACGTCACATTTTATCCTGAGCTCAAATCCGCCCGCTTCCCCTTTGCCTTTTCTCCTTCCAAGGTCTATAGAATAAGTACTGGGATCGACATTGTCGCCTATTCTGAAAAGGCTATGCCACAGCATGGCCACGGTTCAATGACGGAAACCAGTAAAAGAATATAGTTAACATGTATCGAAATTCTCGTATTTGATCAAATGCTTCACCATTTTGTCAAAGTCAATGACGTCGCCATCAATCTCATCTCAGCAATCATTATCAATCTGTCATCTTTTGTCAACTTGGTCATTATCAATCATCATCATAGCAGTTCTCTACCGCCTTATGTGTAATCATCTAACATTTTAAGCCATCATTGTCTTCTTAACCGAGATTAACTATCACCTGAGCATTAGTCATCAGTCAATTAAATCATCAGTCATTGTTACATGCATGCTAATTATCTCTTCAACAATCGTCAGTCATGATCTTTGTCGTCATCATATTTTATTTTAGTCATCAATAAACATCTTAGTTATCATTAATCATCACAGTAGTCATTTATATGATTAGGTGCCAAGATATGTTAGCTTTCGTCAATCGTCATCTTAGTCCCCATCATCCGTCAACGTCAGTCATTTTAACAATCCACAATTTTTCATCTTCGACTTCATTGCCTAACATCAATCATCATCTTAGTCGTTATTAATCGTCATTTTACTCATTACCCATGTTTGTCATAATCAATAATAATCTTCATTATCTTCATCTGTAATCTTAGCAATCATCCCATGTCATCTTAATCATCAAAATTCGATGTCTTAACAAGAATCATAAACTGAGTCATCATCAATCATCACCTTATTCATCCTGTTCTTAATCGTCAATAAATATCGATCTAACCAACAATCACCACGTAAGCCATCATCAGTTGCTTTCTGTACAAGTGTCATCCATAGTCTTAGCCATCATTAACCATCGTCGTCTGTTATGTTATTCATTAATCGTCATATTAGTCATCATCATCTGACAACTTACTATCATTGCTATCACGTCGCGGACATATTAGTCATAAACTCTCACCAAATGCATCATTAATCGTCGTATTAGTCGTCCTTAACCATCGTCTTTGTAACGATCAGCCATCTAACAACCATTATTCAAAATCTGTCATTTAAATCACCAGCTTCTTAGTAATCATATTTTAGTCATCACCACTATTGAGACATAATTCTCAAAGTACTATTTGTGGATATGGTGAGAGTGATGGCCGTAGTAGTGACTGTGATAATGATGGCGGTGGTGGTATTGGTGGTGGTGATGGTTGTGACAGTAATGATAGTGATGGTGGAGGTGAAGATGGCGATGATGATGTCGATGAAGACGGGGCAAAAGGTGGTAGCGTTGATCATGCTCTATAGCTTTAGGTCAATCCTGATGATGCCGACCCTTGAACAAAGACATTCTTACCATGCCCATCCGCCATTTGATGGATATGTAATGGGTCATCTGATGAAGACTTGGCTGCTATTTCTAGCGAGTCGAATGGCTAAATAATAACCACTTACGTTGGACCGTGGGTGGTGATGTTTGTAGCAGTATTGATAGTGACGGTGACGGTAGTAGTGGAGGAGATAGTAGAGGTAAAGGGGACTGTGGCGGGGTAGTGGTTTTAGTGGTGGAGGCAATAATTATGATAGTGGTGGTGGTGTCGGTGAAGATGGTACTGTTGTTGGTATTGATGATGTTGATTGTGGGTATAGTTGTAGTGGTGATGGCGACAGTAGTGATAGCAGTGGTGATGGTGGTAGTATATGTATAGGTTGTGGTAGTATAGTGTAGGTTGTGGTAGTAGTGGTGACGGTAGTGGTAATAATCGATTTGTGGAATCGGAGTAGCGGTGAGAGATATATGTAGAAACAAGGTGGTGGGTTTTACGTCACTAAAATATTCATGCATGTTATGTTAGTGACTTCGCCACCGCCATCACCACCACCACCAGCAACAGCGGTAGCAACAGTAGCAGCAGTAGCAGCAATGTCGCTGGCACTACCAATATACCAACAGCAGGAGTGACAGCAACGCCAATGACAACAAAACAACAACAACAACAACAGCAACAGCAGCAGCAGCAGAAAGAAAAATTACTGCTGTAACAATGAAAATAGTCATACCCGTAATAGCAGCATCAATAATGATAGTAGTTATGGCAGCAGGTTCGTCAGTGTCAAAAGCCATAACACTATAAGAGTGAACCACAATTGTCAAGGCAGAAAGCAGCGACAACAACGGTCGTCATAGTAGCATAGACATTTGCAACTGCAGTCATAGCAATATAAGCATTAGCGACAATGGTCGTCATAGCAGCTCAGCGTCAATGACAGTAGTCATACAGCAACAGCGTCAATGACAGTAGTCATAGCAACAGCAGCATAACAACAACGGTTGTCATAGCAACTCAGCGTCATTGACAGTAGTCATAGCGACAGCAGCATAACAACATCAGTTGTCATAAGCAGCTCAACGTCAATGACAGTAGCCATAGCGACAGCAGCATGACAACAACGGTTGTCATAGCAGCTCAACGTCAATGAGAGTAGCCATAGCGACAGCAGCGTAACAACATCAGTTGTCATAAGCAGCTCAATGTCAATGACAGTAGCCATAGCGACAGCAGCATGACAACAACGGTTGTCATAGCAGCTCAACGTCAATGACAGTAGCCATAGCGACAGCAGCATAACAATAACGCTTGTCATAGCAGCTCAACGTCAATGACAGTAGTCATTCTGCAATAGCGTCAAGGACAAAAATCATAACAACAGCAGTAACTTTTGTCTTAGCAGCTCAGCGTCAGTGAAAGGAGTTATAGCAACAGCAGTGCCAAGTATAGTAAATAGGTGTACTGTCCACGACAGTTACACCTGCGCTTTAATTAATACCGGACAGCAGTCATAGCTGCGTCATAGCTGCAGTGACACCAACGGCATTCTTGGCTGCAGCAACAGTGTCAAGAACTGTATACATAGGTGCTAACGTCAACGATAGACGCTAATGTTACGTCAACGTCAACGGCTATATAATAGCAAAAATAGCAGCAACGTTTGAAAGAGAGTAATCATAACTTCAGCAACATCTACAACGGTAGTTATAGTAGTGGTAATAATAATAATCCTTTCTGCTATAGGCACAAGGCCAGAAATTCTGAGAGGAGGGAATAATCGATTACATCGACCTCAGAACTCAACTGGCACTTATTTAATGGTAACATTAAGCTTTTCTACTATTGGCACAAGGCCTGAAATTTTCGGGTAGGAGGTTAGTCAATTACACCCACCCCAGGGTTTAACTGTTTTTTTATTGTTACATCTCTGAAAGAATGTAAAGCAAAGTCGACCTCAACGGAACAGCGGGAACATGAATAATTGTTTCTACTCTAGGCACAAGGCCCGAAATTTTTTGGGTCGGTTGGTGGGGGGGGGGGCAATCGATTAGATCGACCCCAGTCCGCAACTGGTACTTAATTTATCGACCCCGAAAGGATGAAAGGTAAAGTCGACCTCGGCGGAATTTGAACTCAGAACGTAAAGAGAGACAAAATACCACTAAGCATTTCGCATAGCGTGCTAACGATTCTGTCAGCTCGCCGCCCTAAATAATTTCTACTTATAGGAACAAGGCCTAAAATTTGGTGGGAGGGAACATGAATAGTAAATAGCAACACATATAGCATCGATCGTAGCGATACCTAAGATACAATAAGCTTCATAAATAGCATCAACGAAATAGGTAATGGAGTTAGCAACAGAAACTATAAAATGACCACGAAATAGCTACAACTCAGTCACTGTCATAACAGAGCAAAACAAAGGGGGGGAAACAGTATCACAACAGTCGTAACATATCGATAGTAACGACAGAACATCAAAAGATGCATAACAGACACAAAGGTCACACACACACACACACAGAGTCACATGCATACATACATACATACATACATACAGACAGACAGACAGACAAAAACTAGAGAGAGATGGTTCTGAAATTATATTATTACGTCATATCGAATTTTCATTTTATTATTATTTTTTTTTTTCATGTGCACTCAGTGATCTTTGTAGTTATGGAGAACAGCAGAAGGAAATATTAACTATACACGAGTTATTCCACACAGCATTCTCTTTTGATGCATACTGAATATACATGGTGTCCGATATACAAATTATATGTCATGCAATGTGAATCGCATATATGCACACATACACACACACACACACACACACACACACACACTCACTCACACTCACACACATATATGTACATAAACATAACCATATGTACACATGCAAGTATGGATGGATGTTGGATGGATGTTAGATGGATGTATATACGCACGCAGAAAACAAAAGTGTTTTGTTCATAAATTATTAACAGTTGTGTCATCCTGCACGTGTTTCAGCGAAGATAATGGTCAAATTATGCAGTCTGGACAAGGCGTTTTCTAGCTTGTCACATCTTCACCGATTTATGCACATATGTTTATACACCTAAATGCACACACACACATAGTCATATATATATATATATATATATAAACAAATAGTAAATGAGTATATGCATATATACGTACAGGTATGTGCATACCGACATCCACCTGTATGTATAGGTGCATATCTGGGTACAGGACATTGCAAACAAACGTAGACGAGAACACACGAGCCACATAGAGAACATTCTACTTCATCAGCTACCCACGTTTTAACACCGGCGTTTCGACGAGCATATATA
>NC_068987.1:25344378-25351204 GCF_001194135.2 Octopus bimaculoides | reverse complement strand
TGTGTGTGTGTGTGTGTGTGTGTGTGTGTGTATGTATGTACATATGAAAGCAATGAATACAAAATGAAAGAAGACAACAGAGGAGACACGCTTTAACAAATATTGTATTTGCTTAACACACATAAAAGAAAAGGAAAGAGCCTTAACATTTTGGATGCTAGACGTTCATCGGAAGAAATATAGAAGTGTAGGAGGCAAGTAAAATGAAAAAAAAGAAAAAAACTAGCCGGAAGGAAAATGTGTGAGGGGTTAGGGGTGAGATGGGAATACGATACTATGGGTGAGGTTATGAAGGGAATAGGGTGCAGATGTATGTGCGAACCGATAGGAATATATTCGTGTAAAGTAAGCATAAATGGGACAGGTGTGTAGTTTTTCGGAGAAGGATATCTATGTGTAGAATGGTGCAAGTATGCGGTTGTGATTTGTTGGTGTATATGTACTGGGTGCTAGAAAAAGTGTGGAAGAGAAAACGTAGCAGCAAGGGCGAATGTGGGGTGAAAGGGAAGGCAGGAGGAATGTGGAGAGTGTGGTAGAAGTGTGCACAAGAGTATTAGTCTAAGGTGCTTTGTAGTGAGAGGAAAATATGACAAAATGTGGAGAAAGAAAAACTACAATGCAACACTGGTGCAAAAAAAAATTGTTTCTGAGAGAAAATATAAGGAGAAAGCTGTGCTGCTTGAAATTCGCGCCCGGAAGCTCCAATATGAATATTTCAGAGTGTTTGGGCGTCAATCTGAGGACAGTGCAGAGGATTCGGCAAGAGTTGGATGAGTCTAATAGGGATTACGAAGGTACGGCAGCTCGGAAAACTCACTCTGATCGTTCTAATAAGAAAAAACTCCTGAATTTGTTGGTGGGATCCAAACCATGATTGACAATGATCCCTCTAAGTCAATCAGGTCCATCTCTAGGAATATGGGAATTTCTGAGTTTCTTATCAGGCAGTTGGTGCATGAAAACCTTTGGTATTCATCATACAAGATGAGAAAGGGCCAATTGTTATCCCAAGCCATCAAGAACAAGAGGAAAGACCGCGCTACGAAGCTTTTGAATAAACTCAAGCATTCCCTCCAATCAAACATGCTTTGGTTTTTCTCACACGAGAAAAATTTGCCAGGATCAGATGGTGAACACACAGCACAACCGTTGGTTTGTCGTGTCCCCAAGACATGTACCGAGACTGATTAAAATCAAACATCCAGTCAACATCATGGTGTTTTGAGTGATCACTAATGATGGCGACGTTAAGCCTCCATTCATCTTCCCACACAGCCTCACATTCAACACGGAGGCCTACGTCAAGTGCTTGGAGGAGGTAGCGATGCCCTGGGTCAAGAGATCGGCTGCTGGAAGATTATGTCTAGTAACAGGACCCTGCACAATGACACACAAGCTGGGGAATCCAGTCATAGCTGTCAGACAATTTCTGCGACCACATCCACCCTAACATCTTGCCAACTAACTCCCCAGACTGTAACCCCGACTGATTATTATGTATGGGGCACAGTTGAGCAAGAGGTCAACAAAACTCCTTGTAACACCAAAGATGACCTAAAGGCAAGGATTATGGCAGCATTCACACACTTAAACAAGGAGACAATCCAGAAGAGTTGCAGGAGATTCCGAAGTCGTTTGAAGGCTGTGGTTGAAGCCAATGATGATTTTATTGAATAAATTCACTCTTTAGTATTTCAAGATATTTTTATGTGATTTTGGGAAAATCTGTTAAAATGAGATGTCAATGCTATTTTCATATTTGCGCAATTTAGACGACAATTTATTCAACGTACTGTGTGTGTGTGTGTGTGTGTGTGTGTGTGTGTGTGTGTATGCAATTCATACGATTCTCACATGGTACGACTTTAATCGTCTATCTGAGGCAATCATTTACTGAGTGCTTCACAACAAATTTGAAATTAGCAAGGTCTATGATCTATCTATCTATATAAATGGAAAGAGAGTAAGAGAATGGGGAAAAGCAGACATGTCTATGGAAGCCATTCATTCGCTAAAATGTCGAGCAATGTAGCTCCAGTTCGAAATAGTTGTAGTGTGACACAATGATTGGTTTAGAGAGATGGTTGGATAATGGTGAGATACCTTGTGCTTGCATATATATATCTATATATATATATATATATTATATTATATTGTATATATATATATATATTATATTATATTGTATATATATATATGAATGTCAATATATAGATGTGTGTGTGTGTCTACACATATATGAGTGTGTGTGTATAGAACGTGTAGTATGATGTATGCGAGATAATACAATTTCGTAAGAGAATAGGCTAGAAGTAGAGAGAGAGAGAGAGAGACAGAGAGAGAGAGAGACAGAGAGAGAGAGAGACAGAGAGAGAGAGATGGACAGAGGGAGAAAGAGAGAAAGTTGAGGAAATAATACAGGTGACATTCGGAAACAGAAAGGAAGTATATTCTTTGGAAAAGAATAAAGAGTATGAAACAAAGAAGAAAATGTATTGGGAACAGAGACAGGGATAGTAAATTTGATAAGTGGGGTACGGATAGAGAGAGGGAGGGGGAGAAAGAGGGACAATATGAGAGAGAAGGAGTAAGAGAGAAGGAGTAAGAGAGAAGGAGTAAGAGAGAAGGAGTAAGAGAGAAGGAGTAAGAGAGAAGGAGTAAGAGAGAAGGAGTAAGAGAGAGAGAGAGTTACATAAAAAATATGAGCGAGAGAAAAAGAGAATGAGAAAGAAAGATTATAATAGTGATAGAAAAATAATAGAAATGAGAAAGAAGGGACTGTGAGAGTGAGTGAGAGAGAGAGAGAGAGAGAGAGAGAGAGAGAGAGAGAGAGAGAATACGATGACGGTGTTAAATATGTATGCCACAAAGAAAGATAGTGAAGGAGAGAGAGAGAGAGAGAAAAATACACACACAGAGGGAGACACAGAGAGATAGACAGACAGGCTGAAGTAGCTCATAAAAGATTTCTCTAGGTAGGTATTTTGGTAGATATGGTAGCTAGACAGATAGACAGACACACAGATAGATAGGTAGATAGATAGGTAGATAGATAGGTAGATAGATAGATAGATAGATAGATAGATAGATAGATAGCTAATGCTAATTCGGTAGTTGTCATTTAACCCGCGATTTACTATACATGTCAGTCTATGATATTAACCCTCTGGCTTCATTCTTCAGCTCTTTCATCTCCAGCTCAACTTTGCTTGTCCCTAGCCCAGAAGATAAGGTCCTTCATCCCTTCCACTCACTACTACTTATCTAGAGATACCACTACAGCCTCCCCCCCCACTCTGCCATATCCACCTCTTCTTCCTATTCAATCTACTACTATGAAACAAGATCCACGAGGCAGGTAGTCATCATGTTTGACACGGCATCGGTAACTCAACGAGATCGATAATGGCGAATGGCATCATTCTCTGTAAAACAGCTAGTGCAGCTACAGTAGCATCAGCAGTGGCAATAGTAGTAGTAGTAGTAGTAGTAGCAACAGCATCTGCAGCAATGACAGCAACATTGTAGCAATATTCCTGCTTCCAAGCAGTGCCACATGGAAGGACTATTTATTCGTATTCCAGAGACGGGGTAATTCGAACCGTTATTATAGAAATATTGATATCCGACAATGTGGCAATGCCAAATATTTCTTTAGGAAGTAGATGGGTTGAAGGATATAAGATTTATTCGATCCTCAGTACTTGAATGGTACTTTATTTTATCGACCCCTCAAAGATGAAAGGTAAATTTGACTTCTTCAGGATTTGAACTGAGTACGTAATGAGCTGTAACTAAATACTGCATGACACTTTCTCCGACTATCTAATGATCACCGTCCTGTAGTAGTGATAGTAGCAATCTGCCTCATCTTCATATCGCATGATAATTGTAAAAGAACGTCACCGTCTTACCAGCGATATCATTCGCTTGCAATCTTCCATGAAAACATGCTTGGTCATGGGGAAATATTATCATGCTTGGGAAAAGAGTGAGGGCGAGCGACAAAAAAGGGCATCCGGTTATTAAAAAAATCTGCTCACCGAATTGCCTCTGACCTACGCAATCTTGCAAAGTGGACGCTAAAACGATGATGATCATCATCATCATGTGTTTGTAGATACTTCATTAGTGACTGGTTCTAAATTTGACTACGAAGTATATTTTGCCTTTGGGTGAGAGGAACCCTGTGTTCTAATTAGATGATCGACCTGTTATGTAGCAAATTCGATCTTATTAAACTTCCCTATGCTACTGTACTTCATTTAGCAAACTCGTATTTTAGTTCAAAACAATATGATCTAAGTCCTAATTATGCAATTTTATCCTTAAATCAATAAACCATTAGATTTTGGTCGTAGTTATTCGATTTTAGCTCCAAATCAATAAGAACACGATATGTATCTGATAGAATATATCTGATACATACGATCAACTAACTTTGTATTAAAGAGGTTATCAACACCGCATTATACCGCGCTGATTTACATTTCCGCGCCATGTTTTCTCATTAGAATAGACTGTATTACATAACAGAAATATACCACATCCCAAGATCAATTTTTGTAGACAAAACGTAGTTACACTAGAGCAGGCATAACTGTGCTTTTAAAGTTTGCTTTACACATCGTAGTTCAGCGTTCGATCTTACGGCAAAATAACTTGGACATGAATCTTCTGCTTATAGCCTCAGCCAATTCCTTGTGAGTAGAATTTAGTAGATAGAAATTTGCGGAATCGGCTTGAACGTATATAGTGGTTAAGAGTGTTATACTCATGGTCATCAGATTGTAGTTTCGATTCCTGGACTGGATGATGTGCTGTGTTTTTGAGCGAAACACTTCATATTATGTGCTCCAGTCCACTGGGGCAACGTGAAATGAGTAATCCTGCGACAGACCAGTGTTCCGTCCAGAGGTGGGGAATATATACGGCACAGAACCTGAGAAAGCAACTTTATGAGCCTATGGCTTGAGAAGAAATTTTGAGATAGATACATTTCTTTTATTAGCCACACAGGGCTCAACGAAGATGGGACAAATACAATGTAGAGCTTTTCTTTTTGGGAGGGGGAAGGAAGGAAGGAAAAAAAAAAAAAAAAAAAAAAAAAAAAAAAAAAAAGATAGATAGATACATACATACATACATACATACATACATACAAACATATACAGACAGACAGATGTTGACAGTGACATCGAAGTTTCGCTGACCGTCGGCTTCATCAGACAGTGTATCGAAGCTAATGACCTGTAAAATTTTCAAGTCACTTTCAACATTTTGTGAAAACCAACTTGACACTCTACTTAAATATATTGAGTGATTCTCCAACAAATGTGCAACTATTTTTTATGCCTGCGTATATATAACAACCATATATATACATCGCCATTTTAAAAACAACAGCATCAGTCATCTTAGTTCCTAGAGTAACCTAGAATGGTCAAGGAAATTCGCAATCTGGTCTCCTTGACAAAACTATTTAAAACAAAATAATTAAGATAGTAATTAATGATAACAGTTTCAAATTTTGATACAAGGTCAGCAAATTTCAGTGGAGGGATAAGTCGATTCCATCGACTCCAGTGCTCAAGTGGTCCTTACTTTACGACCTCGAAAGGAGGAAAGATGAAGTCGACATTGACAGATTTTGAACTCAGAACGTTAAAACGGATAAAATGCCGCTAGGTATCTTGTCCGGTGCGGCAACGATTCTGCACGCTCACCTTAGAATACTAATAATCTTTCTACAATAGGCACAAAGCCTGAAATTTTGAGGGAAGGGGAAAGCAGATTACATCGACCCCAGCATTGCCAGCTCAACTAGTAGTAGTAGTAGTATTAGTAGTTTTTGACGGAATAGTGAATTGGATCTAATCAAAAATTTGAACACTGACAAAACCCTAGCCGCTAATTGCTTGAAGTGATTCCATTTAGGGAAATTTGGTTTGATTGTTTGTTTATTAGTTTTTCAACTGCAGAAAATAATTTCAATATATTTCCGATTCAGTTAATTACAAATGGAATCACTCTCGCTTCAATTTCTTTCATTTTCAATGTTAGTTAATTTTATATTTCGTCGTTGTTACATAATAATAATAATAATAATAATAATAATAATAATAATAATAATAATAATAATAATAATAATAATAATAATAATAATAATAATAATAATAATAATAATAAGAAGAAGAAGAAGAAGAAGAAGAAGAAGAAGAAGAAGAAGAAGAAGAAGAAGAAGAAGAAGAAGAATCTGTTTTGTTGAAGTTGTTTAGTTTTCCATTAATATTTCTTGAATCTAATTAAGGATTCTTTCACGAAGAATACTAATAGTCTCAATATTGTTTGTGTTTACGCAGCAATACGCTGGATTTTTTTTCTTCTTGCATGTTCTGTTTTTCCCTCCAGAAGACACCGGGACGATCGGTTAATTCATAAGAGATAGAGAGTAAAAAAATAGACAGACGAGGGGAAAAAAAGAAAAACAGAGAAAATACTAGCTTCCTCTGCGTTACGGATGCGTTGAGTTTCCTGTAAAATCTTGCCGTAATGCAGAATTTTGTAACGTGAAGGTTATTTTGCTATTTTCCATTCACTCCAGTGATACATAAAAGTCAATGAGGCTTCCCATGTTACAAGGCAAAATGGAAGTTTCTTTTGTGGTATCTACCACAGTATAGTTTGTTCTAACAGAACATCCGCGTTTATGTGGGGTAAATATTACCTCGCAGTGTTAATATAACCTCTGTCGCTAATATACATACATATATATACATATATATATATATATATATATATATATATATATATATATATATATATA